>NW_026614331.1:300000-411598 GCF_020520425.1 Spinacia oleracea
GCTGAGCAAGCCAGCACTCGCTGGCGCGAGGCAGTGCGCGCTGTGGCGCAGCACGCTTGCTGCCCACACGCGACTGCTCGCAGTGCCTTGCCTGTCGCCCATCGCTCATTGCCCATCGCATAGCACACACGGCCAGCACCATTGCCTCGCGCGCGCACCATGCTATGTTGCTCGCTGCATTCGTACTGCACGGGCGACGAGCTCCCTTGCTCGTCGTCGCGTGCCCGCACTATACAACATCCCTTAAGGGTAACACGTAGCTTCCATTGCTTTGTGCGTGCAACATTTATGAGCGTTTTTCATACAAATTTAAAATTTTTAATTCAAAATTAATGACAAATTAATAAATCATATTAATTTCATAATTTTAGGGCGAAAAATCGAAAATTTATTAATTAAATAATTTCCGATTAACATGGATTCAAATATAGGTCATAAAAATTTAAAATTTGTCACAAATTAACAATTTTTATGGTGGTTTTTAATCATCTAATTAAATCATTAATTAATTATGAAAATCAAATCAATTCTAAATTATTCGAATTTCAAAAAATTAATCATAATTACAAATTAGGTTGTATAATTAACAAGTCTAGGCATTCAAAATTGTTAAACATATACAGTAGGTCAATCAAAAATTCAAGATTTATCAACAAGAATCGTAAATATTCAATTTAACATCTTAAATTTACAAACTTTTGCGTTCGAAAAACTAAAACCTCCGAAAAGTCATAGTTAGGCTTCGAATTTGGGAATTCTGGGTTCGGCCGAAAAATAGTAATTTTTTCAAAATTTTACAATGCCTTTTACATGCGGAATTGACACAAAAATCACTAGATTTGGATGAGTAACGAAGAAACTGCCGAAAAACTGCGTACATATAATTAAATAAACGCAATTTGCAATTAATTAACAATTACGAAAATTAATCACCCCTTTTAATTCTTTGCAAATTTGTAAAATTTAACCATGTTAAGCAATTTATAGATTATGCAAATAATAATAGGCTCGTGATACGACTGTGAAGTTATGATACATATGAACAACATAAATCATGCTGAAAAACCTTAATGCCAGGATACATATTAATTGCACATAATCATATAATTAGTCTAGGATGCATACACTTTGTAGCGTGCCCTCCCTAGCTGCGCCCGAACCGAACAAGAACAAGTCTTTAGGACTTCAAGTGTCGTCCCTCCGTAGATAGTCCACAGCACGTCCGGATCCGCCTTAAGATTGACCAACTAGAATCGCCCTTAAGGTACTATTATTTTTCGGCTAAAATAGGCAAGTAATATGGCTGATTTTTCTGCTTAAAAATCCCAACTTTTATTGTTTGAATACTTATTGAAAAACTCGTGTATAAATTTGTGACACTAGGCACATATTTATAGAATCATGGAAAAGGATTTGGAATCCTATTAGAACACTAAATTAATTAATTAGAATCCCTTTAGAACTCCATTTAATTAATTTCTATCTTCTAGGATTAGGATTTAATCATAGCACCAATTCCGATAGCTTTAGGATTCGTATAGCACGCACACGAGCACGAGCACGAGCACCGCACCGCACAGCCCGCGCGCATGCCTCACGGCCCACGCGAACTGCACAGCGCCTGGCCCATGCTCGCAGCCCATCTGATCCGCGCGCGCGCCACGCCTTCCTGGGCCTGGCCTTGCGCTAGGCCTGGCGAGGCTTCGGCGTGTGGTTTTGATGTGTATGGCTTGCTAAGCAAGGGCCTGGCTTCGTGCTGGGCCTTCGTCTAGCAAGTCTCGTCTGATGCTAATTCGTACGATACGCTTCCGATTAAATTCCCGATTCCGGAATTCATTTCCGATACGAACAATATTTAACATTTCCGATTCCGGAATTAATTTCCGTTTCGAACAAATATTTAATATTTCCGTTTCCGGAATAATTTTCCGATTCCGATAATATTTCCGATTCTGAAAATATTTCCGTTTCCGACAATATTTCCATTTCCGATAATATTCTCCGATACGTACCATGTTTCCGTTTCCAGCAACATCTACGTCTTGGATAATATTTATATTTCCGATACGATCCATATTTCCGATTCCGGCAATATCATCATTTCCGGAGTATTCATTTACTTGCCTTTGACGATTTATCTTCCACTGAAACCAAGATCCGTCGATTCCGAATATCCATAGATGGAGTACTTAATGCCATTAAATACTTGATCCGTTTACGTACTATTTGTGTGACCCTACGGGTTCAGTCAAGAGTAAGCTGTGGATTAATATCATTAATTCCACTTGAACTGGAGCGGCCTCTAGCTAGGCATTCAGCTCACTTGATCTCACTGAATTTATTAACTTGTTAATTAATACTGAACTGCATTTATTAGACTTAACATTAAATGCATACTTGGACCAAGGGCATTATTTCCTTCAATATGCACAAGTAAAAAAACTCTAGAGATTTCGGGAATTTGCAAAGGAATTTGAATTGGGAACACCGGTGATCCTAAATGCTCTTGACATGCAACGACTAAATGAATGAATGCATTGACCAATATATGGCTTCGAAAACCTTTTTGTTTCAAGCACTTTTCAAGTAATCCTAATCTAGATTTCGCTAAAATCAAAACTTGAAGAGGGACTCAAGAACGAACAAGCCAAAGTAATGCAAGCCCCGAATCACACTTTCGTGCCCATTCGTAACTAAGCACTCCAACATTCTAGCCATTTAGGTTAGCTAATCCTAAACTAACTAGACATAGAATCAAAATTTATGTATTCAATTTAATCATATTAACATTGACACAATAATCTCCAAACTCCCCAATCCTACATCCAAATCTCCGACCCTAATATCTAGATTATAACTACACTATAAGTATGCTTAGAACTAGAATTAAACTAGAATAAAACCTAATCAAGAGTCTAAGTAAAACAATTAAACTAATTCAAACATTAAAAATCAGAAATTTCAAATAACAAAAACAAACCAAAATGTCAATAAAATTCAATCACCAATTCAAAAATTAAATAACAAAATCAAGCATAAAATTAATCAATTACTAACAACAAACAATTAAGAGAGAATTAAAGAATATGAGGAAGAAATTATACCAGTAATAATCGAACAAAAAATCATAAAGTTGAAGAACAAATATTCATAAAATTGAAGAACAAACTCAAACCAAAAGAGAAAGAGAATCTGAAATTTGTGAGTAGTTCCTAAAATCGAAAATCTAATAAACTAAAATTGAATTCTAAGTGTTCTAGTCTTATCTATGTTGCTCCTGTTGTTCCCCTACTCGCAACTGGTATTCGCTGCTGTAATCTTTTCCCATAATCGCAGCTCAAGAATGAAAAAATAAGAAAACAAAACGAAAAAGAAATATAATCTGAAAACGAAATTCAAATTCGAGGATATGAATTCTCTTCTAAGTGCTACTAATATATCCTGTAACCCTGCGCTATTTTCTACTCCTAATCGCTACAGCTTCGCTCCTCTATCGCTCACAAAAATCAGAGATCATGTGAAATCGCTGCTTTGCTTTTTTTTATACGGGTTGCAGCGGTAGCCGGTGCGGGCGCACAGATTGTAGGTGCGGGGGCACAACTTTACAATGTAAAATTTGACTCCAAGGGAGAATGAATTTCAGGTACAAGATCAAAGAATATGCGGGAGAAATGATTTGCTTTGCGGGCATAGCGGGTTTCTGTGTGGGCGCACAACCTGTCTGTGTGGGCGCACGAAGTTGTATGCTAGCTGCTTGCTATTCATGGCTCGGTGGCTGCTCATGGCTTGGTTGCGGCCCATCGTCGCTGCCCATAAAATGCATCGTATAGCACGTTAGAAAATCGTATAGCATATTATTATAATCGGATAGCACGTTATTTAATCGTCTAGCATTTTTACAAACCGTAAAGCATAATAATCACCGGCTAAGCATAAAATGAAACAAGTTAATACTCTGAATGACCCTACGCAATAAAATTGAGCATATACCCAAAACAAATAATGATACAATTTGTGCAAAAACACGATAAATAAACTAAAAATGATAAAAATAAGTAAAAATAATAACAATAAAATGCTAATAAATTGAAATAAAATCCTAGTCTAAGAGCGACATAAATGTCGCTCATCATTTATCCGTTTTTCCAACATAATCTTAACCACGTTACAACCCCATAATGGCCCTCCTTGAGGTTAAAAAAAACATAAATCCTTCTCAAACTGTATAACAGAATCCAAACTCGGAAATACCTGAAACCCGAGCACCAATCACTCGGCAATAAGAATTTAATCAACTTTTCAAAATGAAACATAAAAAGTAAATTGATTCCTGTGAAAACTGCGGGTACCAACCGGTTGGCGCTAGATATTTCTAATAGGGATAGAAAATTATAGCGCTGGAAAGCTGCGCACCGGATTTTTCAAGCGTCTGCGCTTAAGTATTCTCAATTTTCCTGCACCTTTACAGAAAATTTTGAACACTTGAAGGGTACATCCGTGCATGTTCCGATTATTTTTTCTGAATATCGAGCAAATAAAGTTGAATTCATATAAAAGAGTGACTCAATATCAAAAACCAGAACCTTATAAGGCCTGATTCCAACCTAGATACGTATGCAACCTCCTAAAGGCGCGGACACATTAGTCCAAATTCATTTTGGACATTTAATCTCAGCAAAACGAGCGACCCACTCCGGCCAAAAGTAACTAAAGCATGGAGCCATAACATTCAACTTAAGTCATCAAATACAAAAGTTATAAAAGTCTTATTAATTAGGCACATGATTCTATTATCAACCTAATTACTTTGCCATGGAAGGAACTTGTCTCTTTAGGCATAACTTCGTCCAAAAAGGAAGCATTAACTTCCTTAAATAACTTTATTCAAGTCATTCGAACATATAAATAATTTTCTTAAATAAAAGACGAATGTACGTCGTCTTAAACCTTGCTAAAAAAAACTAAGTAAGACAACAAAGCCCTCTTTATAAACAGCAATAGGTAGGACAAACTATCCTTATTATCTCCTGACATCTCTTCATGCAAGGATATCTTTCACCTTCTTACCTTTGAGCATCTAAACTTCATCCCGAATCGAGTGACTATACTAAAGGAAATATGCCCTTGGTCCAAGTTTGCAGTTAATGCATTTAACACAGGTTCAATAAATGAGCGGAAAATTTGGTAATATTAATCCAACCTTTGGCCGGTTTTCTTTTATTAATCCCACCTACGACATATTTTTTAATAATCCCACCTTTACTACCCAACGACTTTTATTAGGCTTAAGTGACCGATAACCGGTGAAAAAATCATCGAGATGGTGATGAATTGATGATGATGAATGAATATATCAAGAGAGAGTACTTCCACGTAGGGACATATTACCGCCTACAATAGGTGTATGACGTGTTGGGCCCAATAAAAGTCGCTGGGTGGTAAAGGTGGGATTATTAAAAAATATGTCGTATGTGAGCTTAATAAAAGAAAATCGACCAAAGGTTGGATTAATATTACCAAATTTTCCTAAATGAGCTTTATGATTTTAGTTCATTTTATTAGCACTTTATTATTATTTTTGCTTAGTTAATCGTTTTTAGTTTGTTTATCGCATTTTTGCATTTATCATAATATTTTCTCGTCTTGCGTATGTTTTAGTCATTTTTGCTCTAAACGTGCCTTTTGTGCGCATTCTCATTGCGTAAGGGTCGTTTTGAGCATTGACGTGTTAAATAATGTGTCATTATGCTTGACGATGTTTAAAATGATTTTAGGATTTGTAAAAATGCGATGCGAATTAATAAAATGCTATGCTGATACGGTTATGGATGAAAGTGATAGTCTTATGCTAGCAATCGGAACCAAAACTGATTTGGGTTCAATGGCTCATTTTGTGTGCATGGTGACTTGGATTGAGTGAGCTCGTTATATGGTCCTTATTATCAAGGTGGTACGTTAATCAAACTGGTCCGTTTAATCACATTGGTCCGCTTGTTTAAACAGATTGTACGCACTTATTATTTTTAATTGCTTTGGTTAAAGTCGGTTTAATAAAGAGATATTTGTTTAAATCCCCAATTTAAATTCAGTCATTACTTAGCTTTGATTATTGCTGTTTGTAAGGAGAGTTTTAAGCCTTTGTAACCTCCAATTTAGTGACTGAATTAGGAGGCTTTAGAGCTTGTAACTGCCAGTTTTAAAGGCTCTTAAATGGCTCTTAATTAGCCGTTTAAAGCTCTTGTAGCTGTTGGTTTTTAGCTATTTATAGTCAGCTTCGTGATTGGAATAAACAACCAACTGGATGATTAAAACACTTGTTTGTTACATTTCGAATTATAGTTTATAATTCAGCCTTTTTCTTTGTTTTGGACGCGTTTCCTATTCAAAGAACTGATTGTGAGTCAATAGGTCTTGTCTTGCATTCACGATCAACGAGTTAAAGGTCTAGCTTGTTAATCAACTATCCTTGTTTATACAACGAGTTTTAAACTCGTATCATTAGTGGTATCAGAGCTGCTGTTCGTGTGATCCGCCCAAAAAAAAAAAAAAAAAAAAGAAAAAAAAAGAGCTGCTGTTCGTAATTCTTACAAACTGAAATATGGATTTTGATGATCCTGACTTTCTACAACATCTCCAAGAAGCCTTGAAGAACGTTAGAGATGGGGGGTATCGTAGGCCTCCTAGGCGTGATCTACGGGCTATGGATGAATTCAAAGTCACCGAACTTCCTGAATTTGTTGGTGGAACAGATCCGGAAGCCTATTTGGAGTGGGAGCGCAAAATAGAGAGAATGTTCGATTTCAAGGACATTGATGATGAGAAGCGTTGCAAATATGCCATATTGAAGCTAGGACGAGGGGCTTCATTGTGGTTCGAGGGACTGAAATCCAAGAGAATACGTGAAGGGAAGGAGAAAATTACCTCTTGGGAGTCTTTGAAACGTAAGCTACGTAAAAGGTATGTGCCAACAACTCATAAAATAACAACTTATCGTAAAATTGCCGAATTGAGGCAAGGAAAAATGAGTGTGGCTGAATATATTGATGAGTTTGAAAAGTTGTCCTTAATGGGAGAAATTGAGGAAATTGAGGAACAAAAACTGTCCAGATTTTTAAGGGGTCTAAATTATAATATTGCCAATACCGTAGACCTTTATCCATATTCTGATTTTGACACTCTTTGTGGACTTTGTTTAAAATTGGAAAATCAAGGGAAGGCAAAATATGGGGGAGGGTCTAGTATGGATGGTAAAGCCAAGTCTTGGGCTAAATCCGAACCTAGCTTGAAACCAAACACATCACCTAGTACCGTAGGTTCAAGTAATTCTACGGCTGCCCCTAAACTATCTAACCCAACCAAAGAAACAAGTCTGTCCAAGGTGCGTTGTTTTAAGTGTCAGGGGTTTGGGCATTATCAAAATGCGTGTCCAAATAAACGAGTAGTGACCTTGAGAGAAGCTGTTGAATGTCGTGAGGAGTTGTTTGAAGAGGAAAAGAGGTCGGGGGACGTATTTGTGTTTGATGAGAGTGGTGATGAGGAGGAAGAGGAAGGGTATGAGGCTCCA
Organism: Spinacia oleracea; assembly: GCF_020520425.1. Lineage (NCBI taxonomy): Eukaryota > Viridiplantae > Streptophyta > Magnoliopsida > Caryophyllales > Amaranthaceae > Spinacia > Spinacia oleracea. Next base: position 307,565 of record NW_026614331.1, read on the forward strand.
ATTTATGACACAAATCTGGTTCTTAGAGCGCTACAAACTCAAATTTCACCTACTGATCTAGACCAACGAGATCAGTTGTTTCATACTAAATGTCTAGTGAAAGATAAGTGGTGTAGTGTAATTGTTTATGGGGGGAGTTGTACCAATGCTGCTTCTAGTGAAATGGTGTCAAAATTAGGCTTAATCACTACTGCCCATCCTAGGCCATACGCACTCCATTGGCTTGATGATGGTAATAGTGTAAAAGTGTCGAAGCAAGTAAGGGTTGGTTTGACTATGGGTTCGTATGTGGATGAAGTTCTTTGTGATGTTATTCCTATGGATGCTTGTCATATTTTGTTGGGTCGTCCTTGGCAGTTTGATAGGGACGTGATTCATAAAGGGAGAAGCAATGAGTATGAATTGAGAGACAAAGGCAAGAAAATTGTGCTAAAGCCTATGTCATCTCAAGCGGTTCGATCCATGAGTGTGAAACAAAAAAAAAAGCCGAATCTCACCATGTTGGCAAGTGAACGAGAAATTGAGCAAGCTCTTGATCATGGAGAGTTGGTGTATTTGCTCGTGGCTAAGGAGAGTCCAATTGAAGGCCAAAATTGGAAAGAAGGCAGTCCCATTGCCGAATTGCTGTTTGAGTTCAAGGATGTATTTCCGGATGAATTACCACCAGGTTTGCCCCCTATTCGTGGTATTGAACATCAAATTGATCTTATTCCAGGAACTTCTTTGCCTAATAAGGCTGCCTATCGTTGCAATCCGGAGGAAACAAAGGAATTACAAAAGCAAATTGATGAACTTGTGAATCGAGGCTATGTTAGAGAAAGCTTGAGTCCATGTGCTGTTCCGGTGTTGCTTGTGCCTAAGAAAGATGGAACATGGCGAATGTGTGTTGATAGTAGGGCTGTGAATAACATTACCATCAAGTATCGTTTTCCAATTCCGAGACTTGATGATATGTTAGATGAGCTCCATGGTTCGAAGTTGTTCTCAAAAATTGATTTGCGAAGTGGTTATCATCAGATTCGGATGCGTGAAGGAGATGAGTGGAAAACGGCTTTCAAGACAAAACATGGTTTGTATGAGTGGACCGTCATGCCATTTGGTCTCACTAATGCTCCTAGTACGTTTATGAGGCTAATGAACGAAGTGCTTAAATCATTGTTGGGCAGATTCGTTGTGGTATATCTTGATGACATCTTGGTGTATAGTAGGAACGAAGAGGAGCATCTGATTCATTTGAGGGATGTTTTTGAAACACTAAGAGCTCAAAGACTCTATGGGAAGCTAGAGAAGTGTTCATTCCTTGTTGACAATGTTGTATTCTTGGGCTATGTGGTTTCGAAAGATGGAGTGTCCGTGGATCAGTCCAAGACCGAGGCTATCAAATCGTGGCCTAATCCTAAAACTATAAGTGAGGTGCGTTCATTTCATGGTCTTGCTTCATTTTATAGACGTTTCATTCGTGATTTCAGTACTATTACTAGTCCTATCACTAGTTGCTTGAAGAAAGGTGCTTTTGTATGGGGAGAGGACCCTCAAAAGGCGTTTGATGTGATTAAAGAGCGTTTGTGTGCTGCTCCTATTTTGGCGCTGCCAGATTTCTCTCAACCTTTTGAGGTCGAGTGTGATGCTAGTGGAGTGGGGATTGGTGCTGTTTTGATCCAAGGTAAGCGTCCCATAGCTTATTTTTCGGAAAAGTTAGGGGGTGCTCGTTTGAATTATTGCACTTATGATAAAGAGTTCTATGCCATTGTTAGAGCTTTGGATCATTGGAGTCATTATTTTCGTTCTAGCCACTTTGTTTTGCATTCTGATCATGAATCTTTGAAGTATATTAATGGGCAACAAAAATTGAGCCCAAGGCATGCTAAATGGGTTGAGTTCTTGCAATCCTTTCATTTTTCTTCGAAATACAAAGATGGTAAAAGCAATGTGATGCATTATCACGAAGGTACACTTTGCTTGCTACACTTGATGTTCGTTTGTTGGGGTTTGAGACCTTAAAAGATTATTATCATGATGATGGTGATTTTGGAGTTGCATTCGAGAAATGTGCAGTTGGTGCTTATGGGGAGTACATGTTGCAAGATGGATTTCTTTTCAAAGGTAATCGCCTTTGTATTCCTAAGCATTCAATTCGTGAGTTACTAGTGCGTGAGGCTCATGGTGGAGGATTGGCTGGTCACTTTGGCATAGCCAAGACCTTGGAAATCTTGAGAGAACATTTCTTTTGGCCTAAAATGTTAGGTGATGTAACGAACATTGTGAATAAATGTGTGACTTGTCATATGGCCAAGAGTTCTTTCAAACCCGGTTTATACTCACCTTTGCCGGTTCCAGTTCGCCCTTGGGAAGATGTATCCATGGATTTTATAGTGGCTTTGCCTCGTACTCAAAGAGGTAAGGATGCTATTATGGTCGTGGTGGATAGATTTTCAAAAATGGCTCACTTCGTTGCTTGTCACAAAACGGATGATGCTTGTAATGTGGCTGATTTGTATTATAAGGAGATTGTTCGTTTGCATGGAATTCCAAAGACTATTGTTTCTGATCGAGATTCCAAGTTCTTGAGTTACTTTTGGAATACATTGTGGAGAAAGGTGGGAACCAAGTTGTTGTTTAGCACTTCACATCACCCTCAAACTGATGGGCAAACAGAGGTGACAAATCGAACCTTGGGAACGCTATTGAGAGGGTTGGTAAGTAAAACGCAAAAGGATTGGGATGTCAAGCTTGCTCACGCTGAATTTGCTTATAATCGGTCTCCTACTTATGCTACTGGTCATTCTCCATTTGAGGTAGTATATGGGATTAATCCATACTTGCCCTTGGATTTAATTCCATTACCAAAAGATGAGTTGGTTCACAAGGATGCCGATGCTAAGTTAAAGTCTATGATGAAACTGCACCAACAAGTTCGTGAGCGAATTGAAGCTATTAATGCCTCTTATAAACAGAAATCAAATAAGAATCGCAAACCGAGGTTGTTTGAAGAAGGTGATTTGGTTTGGGTTCATTTAAGGAAAGAGCGTTTTCCAAGCAAACGCAAGAACAAGCTTATGCCTAGGGCTGAAGGTCCTTACAAGGTGGTTGCACGTGTGAATGATAATGCTTACAAGATTGAGCTTCCGGGAGACTATGGTGTCCATGCTACTTTCAATGTAGGTGATCTTTCACCTTATCTTGATGATGATGGCCTTGCTGAATTGAGGTCAATTCCTTTTAAAGGGGGAGGGGAAGATACGGTTATGGATGAAAGTGATAGTCTTATGCTAGCAATTGGAACCAAAACTGATTTGGGTTCAATGGCTCATTTTGTGTGCATGGTGACTTGGATTGAGTGAGCTCGTTATATGGTCCTTATTATCAAGGTGGTACGTTAATCAAACTGGTCCGTTTAATCACATTGGTCCGCTTGTTTAAACAGATTGTACGCACTTATTATTTTTAATTGCTTTGGTTAAAGTCGGTTTAATAAAGGGATATTTGTTTAAATCCCCAATTTAAATTCAGTCATTACTTAGCTTTGATTATTGCTGTTTGTAAGGAGAGTTTTAAGCCTTTGTAACCTCCAATTTAGTGATTGAATTAGGAGGCTTTAGAGCTTGTAACTGCCAGTTTTAAAGGCTCTTAAATGGCTCTTAATTAGCCGTTTAAAGCTCTTGTAGCTGTTGGTTTTTGGCTATTTATAGTCAGCTTCGTGATTGGAATAAACAACCAACTGGATGATTAAAACACTTGTTTGTTACATTTCGAATTATAGTTTATAATTCAGCCTTTTTCTTTGTTTTGGACGCGTTTCCTATTCAAAGAACTGATTGTGAGTCAATAGGTCTTGTCTTGCATTCACGATCAACGAGTTAAAGGTCTAGCTTGTTAATCAACTATCCTTGTTTATACAACGAGTTTTAAACTCGTATCATTTGCGACTTATTGAATATGCTTTCCGATTTTATAACGTGCTTTACGGCGTTTATAATGTGCAGCGAGGCAAGCATTTAGCTGCTGTACACGAGCCTTGCAGTGCCTCCATAGCAACAGCAGCCATAGCAATAGCACAAGCCACAACAACAGCAGCCAAAGCAACAACACAAGCCATTGCAGCAGTGCATAGCTGCTGTTCATGGGCCTTGCAGCAGCCCCGTGGGCTCGCTAACAACAACAGCCATAGCTACAGCCTTGCAGCATCATAAGAGCAACAATAGCAGCTATAGCCCAGCAGTATTACACGCAAACAGCAGTTCCAACACGAGCAGAAGTGAGCAGCAACGCAACAGCAAAAGAACAGCAACATTGCAGGCCGTGTGTTCGCACAGTTTTGCTGTGCGTTCGCACAGCCTTGGTAGTGCGACCACACACTGTAACTCGACCGCACAAAATCGCTAAGAGCTTCCAGTAGCTGCTGTCTTTTGTCATGCGAACGCCCGCACAGACCCTTGTGCGGTCGCACGGCTACGCGGAATTGCTGATATAAACGCGAAATCGCAGCATTGTTCGAACACGTAGTTTTTGATAATTAAAATCAGTTTTCAGATTCTAGAGAGAGGTTAGAGATTATAGTTTAGATTTGTGGTAAGAATTAGGATTCTTAGCTTAAATTTCAATTTCTTAGTGAATTCAAACACTAAAATTCAGATTTTCTTTTCTTTAATTTGAGCTTAGTTCTTCAATTTTCTTGTTCTTCAGTTTCAGTGCAATTTCAATAATTCAAGGTATAATTCTTACTCTTCTCTTTAATTTGTTCTTTCATTATTTAATTGCTTCATTAATTTTGTTCAAGCTTTGATTTCATCGTTGAATTCTAGAATTAGTTTCATATTTTGAATTTTCACTGATTTTTCCCCCGATTTTGATATTTGAATTTTCTGATTTTTGTGAATTCAATTAGTTTTATTAATTCAATTAGTTTCATGATTAGGATTAGTTTTAGTTTAATCTTAGTCATAGTCATGCCTATTGAATAGTTCATAGTCTAGAGATTTGGGTTGAAGCCTTGGATTAGAATTAGGGATTTTGGAGATAATTTTGTGATTAAATGGATTAATTGATGTTTGATTCCATGTCTAGTTAGTTTAGGATTAGCTAACCTAAATTGCTAGAATATTGGAGTGTTTGGCTTCGAATTGGCGCGAGAGCGTGATTCGTTGCTTGTATTACTTTGGCTTGATTTTTTGTTCATAATTTCCTCCTTGAATCTTGATTGTAGCGAGAGCTACATTAGGATTGGTTGAGCATGGCTCGTCGAAGCCACAAATTAGTCATTGCATTCATTAATTAGTCATTGCAAATCATGAGCATTTAGGATCTTCGGAACTCCCAATTCAAGTTCCATAGCCAATTCCCGAAGTCTCTAGAATTTCTTTACTTGTTCATATTTCATACTTTTCTCGATTTCAATAGAATATACATACATAAATACATTTTCCATTCGAATTAGCTTTTGAACGCATTAGATTGAAAAGTCAAACATATTCATTCTCTTGGGACGATCCCTAGCTTGACACTATAATCCAATATAGTCGGTTAGTTTAGGAGTTTATAAATTTTGTTTGATTGAGCGGTATTCGTCAACAACCGGAAATTGGCTCAACAGTTTAGCATTAAATAAGCAAGTTAATTATTCAATTAGATCAAGTTATCTGAATGCCTAGCTAGAAGTCGCTTAAGCTCAAATGGGATTAATATTATTGATGCCCCAATATACTCTTCACTGAAATCGTAGGGTCACACAAATAGTACGTGAATGGATCAAGTACTTAAGTAAATATTATATTCAGTAAATACTCTAATAATGGATATTCAAAAAAAAAATGGTTGTTGGTTTCATTGGGAGCTAACCAAATCATCAAAAGGAAAAACGAGAATATATATCTGAAACGTAGATATTGCCGGAAGCAGAAATATGGTTTGTATCAGAAATATTATAGGAATTATACATATTACCGGAATCGAAATCATAAACGGAAATATGGTTTGAATCGGAAAATATTATTGGAAATAGAAATATTGCTAGAAACAGAAATATTTTCGGTATTAGAAATATTGTCGGAATCAGAAATATTACCAGAAACGGAAATACTGTTCGAATCGAAAATATTACAGGAACCAAAAAAAGAACCGGAAGTGAGCAACAAGTGACAGGCCAGCGCACAAGCGCCAGCACAAGAGAAGCGAGCACATCGTAAGGTAAAAGGCCCAGCCCCAACGCGGCGCACAAGGCATAAGGCCCAGTGCGCAGGCCTTGTTGTTGGCCAGCGCTGAAGGAAATGTGTCCTTCACCGAAGGTGTATTGGCCCAATATTAAGGTTCAGATTAATTGCGAATAATTGATTCAGTATCATCAAGTGATCGGAACAGCTACGTGGAGCAATGTTTTCGATCAGTGAGTTCTAATCCTTATTAGGCTCACAACTTACTCTTGACTGAACCTACAAGGTCACACCAATGACATAAACCAGATCGCCGGATTAAATGAATAGGAAATTCATTTAATATCTTTTCGTGAGATTAGTTCGGAAAACATAAACATACGATAAGACGTTGTGTCGTAATCGTATATCGTATAACGTATATTCATAAGCTAGGAAAAACGAATAATTTTATCATACGACGTTGGATCGTATCGTAATATACGATAAACATTGGCCGAAAGGGAATCGGAACCTATACGAGCACGAGCGCACGAGCCGAGTTCCCAAATGCCTATGGGCGCGTGGCAAGTGCAGCAGCGCGCTAAAGTGCACAAGCAGGCCCAAAGCCTTGCGGCTGGGTGCGCGCACGGATCAACATCAGCAACACACACACAACGCGGCCCTAGGCCCAACGCTTGTGGTTGTGCGTGTGGGCTTGCGGGGCTGCTGGCCGGTCTTGGCCTTTGTGCCTAGGCCGGTTTGTGTTATAACCATAGGGTTATAACAATAAATCCCACACTTGTTCTATTCCATCTAACTGATATACACCAAACCCTAACACACTTTGAGATTCCCAATTCTCTATGTGACTAGATTGTGTGTTCATCCCAAATCCTAAACCCTTGAATATGGATCTAAGTTACCAATACTCAAGGTGGATCTGCACGTGTCAGTGGACGATTGTAGAGGAACTACGTTTGGAGTTCTCGATCGTGTTTGTAGACTAATTCCGGAGTACACGGTACAAAGAATGTATTGGTTAAACTATACTTGTTACATGGATCCTGGAATTCGGATTATTCCGCTTATATGTTAATTTGATTGAGTGTATATCCTGTTGTGGGATCTTTTACGGTGCTGACGTGGAACGCGTTCCTCGGAGGTATCAAGTATGACCTGGCACGAACTTCTAGCAACCTGCAAAGCAAGAATATTCCCGTAGGAATATTCCCTCCGATGCTTAAGTAAGTATAAGCTAGAGAGATAAGTAATTTGTAGAGAGAAGGCAGAGCAAATATAGTTTTAGGTTGGTAGGAATGAATTGATTTTCTTTTACCTAGGGATCTGCACTATTTATAGTGCTAGGGTTTCTTGGGAACTGGTCCTGCATGATTGGATGTTATGCAAGATCAGGACACGTGTCCTGCTAAGTTTTGGGGGCTTGGTTTAGACCTGGTGGGCCTCTCAAGCGTTTGGGCCTTTCTTTTTGGGCTTTAATGGTACAGCCAGGTGGCGTTCTTTTAGGCCACATCATTTTCCCCTCAAGGAGGATGCCCCTCGCCCCTGTGGGGTAGGCTGCTTGATCGGAGGGAGTGCCACGTGTTGTGGGCAAAATTACCGTGCCTTCGTGTACCAATGAGGATGTGACACCTGGCACGTATTGCGCCCCCTAAGCAGAAATCATACGAAGTCTACTCCGGGGCATGAGTATTAATCTAGGTATCTACAATGTATGTATTTAAGTGTGTATAAATGTACGTATAAAACCTATACCTGGAAAAGGGCTTAATTAGTATGTATCCCAAGTGAATGACTAAGCACAATAGGCCCAAATAGCCCACTATTGCCAAAAGGGACCAGAGAATTGTAAGGAGAAAGGACACGTGTCCTCCTCCCATTCCCCAGCCAATCATGTAAGGGGAATATTAGGTCATTCCCACAAAAACCTAGTACTATAAATATTCCCACTTTCCTAGAAAAAGGGGTCACAATCAATACATTCAAGAGCAATTGCTGCTCTGCCTTCTCTCTACTTTCTCTCTCTATAAAAATACAATCTTGTTAAATCCTTAAACGTTACCGGGAATCCTCCAAGGTATCTCACCGGAAAAACCCCACAACATTTGGCGCCGTCTGTGGGGAGGTACGGTAACATGGAAGATCAACGACAGGACAACGATGCTGGGCGGCCTACGCGAGTAGAGCGGCCACCCCTCGAAAGAGAAATGCCGACTGAACATCATACGCCGGCCACAAGAATCACCGAAGATGCCGCGCGTATATTTGCGGCCGGGCACACCCCTCGTCACACTGCCGAGGTAGAGGTGCTCAGCGAGGAGGACGACCAGGCCAATCGCACCCCTCCTGGAGGACACCTGGATCCTCGGGTGGATACGGTAATAGAGAAGAACCCTGATATGCCTGTCTCTGTGGGTGCTCTTCGGGCTATTTTGGCTGAGTTCCAAGCTGATGTGGGAAAGACAGTTAATGCTGAGGTACAGAAGAGTATGCTGATTTACACCACTGCTGTGGCTGCAAATCATGAGAGGCTGGCAAGCAATAGGCCAACACTTTCTTTGCGCCCCCCAAATGTCTGGACCAGGCTGACAGGCGAGGACCTAAGGAGACAGCCGCCAACCAGTCAGCCCAATCAGGCAATGTCTTACCTACCACGCCGAATGCCACGGCGGCTAATCGGAGAAACGTCCCGAGGACGTGAGCAGCCACGCGCAGAGCAGTTGCATGACTCTGAGTCTGAACTTTCTGACACTGGGTCAACCCCCGTCATGCCGGATAGACCTCTCCCTCATCCAACTTATACGCATCTGAGCCAGGCGCGTCCAGGGGCCACCCGTCCAACCCGTCAAACTCGCGGACGCGAGTCTTCCCAGCGGCTACCCTACTCAAGGCGTCAAGACCCTGTATATCACATTCAGGAGGGGGTGTCCAACATGGCCCTAGGGCACACCACCCCTTTTGCAGACTCCATCATGAGAGCCCCGAGGGAACCCAAAGTCAAGCCGCCCAACATTGATGCTTACGTTGGTACCACAGATCCGGACATGCACCTCTTGGTTTACCGGCATCACATGTATGTCCAAGGAACAACTGACTCAACCTGGTGTAAGTATTTTCCGGGCACACTCAAAGGAGTAGCCTCTAAGTGGTTCGAGAGACTTTCAGCCGGAACTATTCGCTCTTTTTCGGAGCTCGAGCTATTGTTCTCTACTCGGTTCATGGCTCACAAGGAAGAGAAGAAGACGAGCATGCATCTGAGTAGGATTCAGCAAGGGAAGGACGAGTCCCTGAGGAGTTATGTGAAGAGATTCAATCTAGAGGCAGGGCAAATTCCGGATTTGCCAGATGGTGTTGCATTCGATAACTTCATTCGAGGGCTTAAAAAGGGCTCTTTCAAGTTTGATCTGGTAAAGAAAAGCGTCCGAACAATGGCAGAAGTGCTGGATGAGGCCGAGGCCTTCATTCATGCAACAGAGATTTGCAGCGTCCCGAAAGACCCCAGAGGAAGTGATACCGCCGAGCTAGCGGCAAAAAAGGAGAAATTCGAAAAGAAGAACCGGCCTAACGGGACGTGGGCTATTGCAAAAGAGTCAGACAGGGCCTCCGGAGCGGCAGGTCAGAAACGGCCCAGAACTTATGATCGGGAGCGATTCGAGTATAACACAGACATGTACACAATTCTGATGGACGTCGGGTCCAAATATGACATTGATCGTCCATTTCCCATGAAGTCGCCACCAGAAAGTAGGGACCCCAAACTGTACTGTCACTTTCACAGTGACATTGGGCATGACACCAATGAATGTAAGAGCTTGAAAAGGGCATTGGATGGCCTAGCCACCAAGGGGTTCTTAAAAAGTTATATCAGCAGGAACACGGGAGGTTCTGGCAAACCCTTCTACAAGAAAAACAAATCCCCTCCCTCGGAAGAAGATGGGAATCGTACCGACCCAGAGTGCGTGGCAGTCATCTCAGGAGGATTGGCCGCCGGCGGGCCGACCATGAGGGGCCAGAAGGATTATGCCAAGCGATTGGGGCAAGTGATGCTGTCCGGCAAGGCCACAGTTGACCCGTTTCCAAAAGTTGAAATCGGCGAGGCCGACCGTGGGAAAATCTCCACCCCGCATGACGATCCTTTGGTAATTGAGTTAAAAGTTGCTAACCTGAGGGTTAGGCGTATTTTGGTTGATACAGGAAGTTCGTCGGACATAATTAGTCTAGAGTGCTTGAATCGGCTGCAACATGATCCCTCAATGATTGAGAAAATCCACTATCCCATTATAGGCTTCGGAGGTAGTGTCATCCACCCAGTCGGCATAATTACCCTTCCTCTGAGGATGGGAAATAAAAAGGAATCTCGGCAAATGGATGTCCGTTTTCTCATAGTGAAAGATCTGACGGCATATAAAATCATCTTGGGGCGTCCCACGTTGAACAGGGCAAAGGCTGTCATTGTGACTCATCTGATGCTTCTTAAGTTCATTTGTGACGATGGGAGCGTCAGCACTATACATGGTGACCAGAAACAAGCTAGAGATTGCTACCTAACCACCTTGAGTCCAGAAGCATGGGGGACGGGTGAAGAGAAAGGGACATCGAGCAACAAACGAAAATGTGGCGACACGCAACCCAAGGTCGTCAAAGAAACATTAACTATCTCAGCAGGGCACATGGAAGAGAGACGCCCAGAGCCTGTTGGGGCCCATTTCAATGTGGTATTAAACACAGATAAACCTGACAGAGTAGTGCCCATCGGGATTTCTCCTGACGACCCGCTGGCGGCAGAATTGGTCCACCTTTTGAGAGAATTTGAAGATATCTTTGCTTTCACAGTGGACGAAATGCCGGGTATTGACCCTGTTGTAGCCGTCCATAAGCTGAATGTGGACCCAAACTTCAAACCGGTTCGTCAGAAGAAAAGGAACCATGGGGAAGATAGAAATCAGGCGGCAGCCGCGGAAATACAAAAGTTGATGGAGGCTGGGTTCGTCAGGCCTAGTCAGTACCCCGATTGGGTTGCTAACGTGGTCCTCGTCAAAAAACCTAATGGTACCTGGAGAATGTGTGTTGACTACACCAACCTCAATAAGGCATGTCCAAAGGACAGCTTCCCACTGCCCAAGATTGACCGGCTCGTCGACTCTACAGCAGGGCATGCTATGATGAGCTTTATGGATGCCTACTTAGGGTTTCACCAGATTCCGTTGTGGCCTGACGACCAGGAAAAAACGTCATTCGTTACTGAACAAGGCCTTTACTGCTACAAGGTGATGCCGTTTGGGTTAAAGAATGCACCGGCCACCTTTCAGCGTCTTATTAACACTATGTTCATTAAGCAGCTCGGCAGGAATATTGAAGCTTACATTGACGATATGATCGTAAAAAGTAAGCTGAGGGCGGCGCACATAACTGATCTCAGGGAGACATTTGAGACTATTCGAGCTTACAACATGAGGTTGAACCCTAAGAAGTGTGTGTTCGGGGTGACGGCAGGCAAATTCTTAGGTTTCTTGATTGATGAAAGAGGAATTGAAGCCAACCCAGACAAAATCCAGGCAGTAATTGATATGAGCTCACCAAAGACAGTGAAGGAGGTCCAGCGGCTCACAGGTTGCTTGGCCGCCCTGGGCATATTCCTTTCCAGGGCTGGAGACAAGTGCCACTACTTTTTTAGGTCTGTCAGAAAGAAGGCCAAGTTTGAATGGTCGGACGAGGCCGAGGCGGCATTGGTCAGATTATAGGAGCACTTACATACCTTGCCTCGTCTTGTTAGTCCCTTGCTGGGAGAGACTTTGTACATGTATCTCGCCGTGTCCGAGCACTCGTTGAGTGCCGTTCTACTGACAGAGAGGGAGGGAATACAGATGCCGGTATACTTTGTCAGTCATGTTCTTCAAAATGCTGAAGTTAGATACCCTACAGTGGAAAAGTTTGGCTTAGCTCTGTTCATGGCCAGCAAAAAGCTCCGTCCTTATTTCTTAGCTCACAAAATAGTGATCTACACCGATCAGCCGCTCAAACTGCCCTTCACAAAGCCGGAGGCGTCAGGACGAATGCTGAATTGGGCAATAGAGCTGAACGCCTTTGATATCACCTATGAGCCGAGGAAAGCTGTCAAGGGGCAGGCATGTGCCGACTTCATTGTTGAAATGACGAGGCCAGACTTTGCCAAGAATACAAACACGGTGTGGACAGTGTATGTAGACGGCTCATCCACACAGAATGGATGTGGAGCTGGGATAATCTGTCACTCCCCAGAAGGAGATACTTTTGAATATGCTATGCGATTTAACTTCCAGGCGTCAAATAATGAAGCCGAATATGAAGCCCTGCTTTGTGGCATTAAAATGTGTAAGGCGGCAGGCGCCGAGGAGATTGTAGCACTATCTGACTCTCAACTGATTGTGAGCCAAGTTAATGGGACCTACGAAGCTAGGGATCCGACTATGGTCAAATACATGCAGGCCGTCCATCAAGAAGTAGAGCCACTGAAAAGTTTTGAAGTAAGGCAAGTCCCTCGCTCGGAAAATAACCAAGCTGATGCCCTGTCAAAGTTGGCAAGTTCCGCGTCTTGTGATACCCCTCGACACGTGTTTTGGGAGGTAAAAGAGCACAAAAGTGTTGAGCAAATAGAGGTGGAAACTCTTGACAGAACGTCCACATGGATGGATGACATAGTAAACTTCAAAATGAATGGAGTCTTGCCCGAAGACTCAAGGGAAGCGGCAAAACTTCAAAAGAAATGTTCTTGGTTTGAAATGTGGAACGGCACCCTCTATAAAAAGGCCTACTCCCGTCCTTTGTTAAGATGTGTAACACCTGAGAAGGGGCAGGAAATTCTAGAAGACCTTCATCAGGGGTTGTGCAGCTCGCATATTGGTGGGAGGGCTTTGGCTGAAAAGGCACTTCGAACCGGCTATTACTGGCCGACTCTTAAGGAGGACGCAATTTCACTGGTCAAGAAGTGTGACAAATGCCAGCGTTTTTCTCACCTAATACACCAACCGGCACGAGTTCTGACGCCCATTACAAGCCCAATTCCATTTGCTAAATGGGGGATGGATCTTCTAGGCCCATTCACGACCGCACCAGGAGGAAGGCGTTATGTCATCGTTGCTGTAGATTACTTCACCAAATGGGTGGAGGCAGAAGAGCTCAAAAACATAAAAACTACTGATGTGAGAGCATTCATTTGGAAGAACATCATGACTCGCTTTGGGATTCCACAGGCTATCGTCTTCGATAATGGGCCCCAGTTTGAGACGCCTAAGCTGAAAGAGTGGCTGGCAGATCACGGTATACACACTTGTTTTGCATCAGTCGGACGACCCCAAGCCAATGGTCAGGTTGAGGCGTTCAACAAAATTATCTCTGAAGGAATGAAAAAGTAGCTTGACGAAGCCAAAGGTCTATGGGCTGATGAGCTGCCAAATGTCTTATGGTCCATCCGCACCACGGCTAAGAATTCAACCGGTGAAACACCCTTCTTGCTAGCCTATGGCGCCGAGGCTGTCCTACCCATAGAAATGTGTGAACCAACGTTGAGAGTCATGCTGTATGACGAAAATGCTAACTGGGAGACAATGAAAGCAGCCTTGGACTTTCTGCCCGAGGTTAGAGGAAATGCAGCGCTCAGACAACAGCTGTACAAGATAAGGATGGCAAGAGAATACAACAAGAGAGTCTCTAATAGAGTGCTCAAAGTGGGAGATTTTGTCCTCAGGAAAATGGAGTCCACAGGACGAGCAAATGAACAGGGTAAGCTGACGCCCACTTGGGAGGGACCTTACGAGATCTATGATGAGGTTAGAGATGGAACCTACCGCATTCAAGACATGCAAGGCCGGCCTATTTTGCGCACTTGGAATGCCGACAATCTCAAGAAGTATTTCTTCTAGATATGTGCTAAGCTTTGTCTTACTTACCATGATCCATTGCCCAAGGGGCGGCCTCTAATGGTCATAGTAGGGTAGTAATTACTTTTGTAACCGGCTAAATTCGCCTTGCAAAGTTATAAATAATACTACTCTATTTGTCTCGTAATATTTATTGCTCGCACAATGAATATAAAAATATACACTCCAAAGCATAACCAAAGCCTAATTGTATGACGGCCTGAGAAGTGGCCCAGATTAGCAAAAACTCAGCAAGACTAATTGTTTGAAGCCTAAGAAGTGGCCCAGATTAGCACCAAGTTGTAGGCTGATCACCTATCCAACTCCCTTCCCAATATAAGCAAGCCGCTGGCCGACCAGTACAGCATAATAAGTGCCAGCGGCACAAATAAACTTTAATCATAAGTTATTTGTTCAAAAGCCCAGCGGCATGAACAACTTTGAAACATAGGTTGTTTGCTCAATAGCTCAGCGGCACAAAAAACCATAAATCATAGGTTGTTTGCTCAAAAGCTCAGCGGCATGAACAACTTTGAAACATAGGTTGTTTGCTCAATAGCTCAGCGGCACAAAAAACCATAAATCATAGGTTGTTTGCTCAAAAGTGCGGCGGCACGAATATATGGCCGTCCAGCCCATTTGACGAGCATGTCTAGCGGCAACCATACCTATTGATTGACTTGTGTCAATCAATAACGTTATAGACACGCTCGCCAAAGAAAGAGACGACCACAGTAGTGCCTAGCGGATGCTCAGTTGCCTGCGGCACCAATATCAAAGAGACTAAGGTTGTTTGCTAAAAAGCGCGGCGGCACGCACGTTTGGCCGACCAGTCCATTTGACGAGCATGCCTAGCGGCAATCATACCTATTGATTGACTTGCGTCAATCAATATCGTTATAGACACGCTCGCCAAAGAAAGCGACGATCACAGTAGGGCCTAGCACATGCTCAGTTGCCAGCGGCACCAACAACTTTGAAACAAAGGTTGTTTGCTCAGAAGTTAGGCGGCACGAACGTTTGGCCGTCCAGTCCATTTGACGAGCATGTCTAGCGGCAATCATACCTATTGATTGACTTGCGTCAATCAATATCGTTATAGACACGCTCGCCAAAGAAAGAGACGACCATAGTAGTGCCTAGCGCATACTCAGTTGCCTGCGGCACCAACGTGCTTAGTGTACACTCAGTTGCACCTTGGCTACCATACCTATTGATTAAGCCTATTAATTAAGGAATAATCAAATTATGAAGAGCAAATAAATGCGAGATAAGAGAAGCATCAAAAACAACCTATTTACTTATAAAACAACGCCCGTAGAAGGGCGTGTAAAAGTAGCTCAGAATTCAAAAACAAAAAGAAAATTGTTGTGTGCTCAGCAGGCACAATGGTACAGACGCCATCAGCGCCAAAACTTTACAAAATAATTGTTTTTTCCCTTAGGCACGGGAACGCTTATATAAAATTTTAAAAAAGCGGGAAAGGAAGCAAATCAGGGAGCGGCCGCATCGTCCTCGTCATCAGATGATACAAACTCAGGGGGCGGCTGACCAAGACGTTCAGCAGCCAACACAGCGGCACTGTGCTCCATTCGCCGCTGGAACCACGCAAGATCATACTCTGACATGTGGCTCTCCCAGGCGTGCTTAGCAGCGTCCTTGGTCGCTTGTTCCCCCTGATCATAGGATTCCAGAAGACGCTCACGCAAGGTGCGAACTTGCGATCTGGCCGTCTCCAGCTCCCCACGAAGATGCTCGGCTTCCTCAACCGCCTCTTTGACCTGAGGGTACTCCCGCAACTGGTCCTGAAGCGTCCGTATTTCCGCCGCCGCTGTCTTGGCCTCCTCGACCATTGCCACCATGTCTTTGTCCTGCGCCAAGATCTTCTTAAGCAGCTCGGCCTTGTCAGATCTCAACGCAGCTACCTCCTTCGCTTGAAGGTCTATGGTCGTCTGCATCTGCAGGCGGACCTCTTCAATGGACTTGAACGCATAGTCGCCATGGTGGGTGGACTCAGCCACCTGAGCTTTGAGCTCCTCAGCAGTGCGGGTCTTCCAACTCTTGCAGAATTCCATGCGGCAGAACAACTGCAAAAGGAGCTACATATTAGTAAATGACTCTAAAAGAGAAGACAAGTACAAGCAAGTTGGAAATAGACTTACGTCGAGAAGAGTGGCCTGGATCGCACCAAACTGGGCGTCAGTTTTGCGGCCAGGAAGAGAAGCCACATACTCTGCGGGGACGGCCTTAAAAACCTTGCGGCATATAGCCACCCTATCCTTTGACGAATAGTGGGGAGTAGCAGGTACGTTCTCGTCCTCTGCAGCAGCTGCATCCTTCCCTTTGTCTTTGGCTATAGGAAAAACAACGGCCTTAGGATGACGCGGAGAGTAAGAAGAACTGCCAGAGGAGGCTCGATACGTCTGAACGACGTTCGAATAATACTTACCGCCCGATGACCTAGCTCGGCGGGCCACCTCCGCAGGTATCTGAGAGCGGACGTCGGCCGGGATTCCAGAAAGAGGGTCCTCCAGCTCGTCCGGATGCCCCCCGGACCTCGATTTGGACACCAAGTCCACCACCAGAGACGGCTTGTCCACGCCCATCTCATCGTCATTAGGGCATCCCCCCTCAGCAACCTTCGACTCGTCTTTCTTCACGAGACGGCGGGGTAGGGGTTTTGGCTTCTTGAAGGTACTCGGAGTCTCCGAGCCAGTTGGCACAGCTCTCTTCTTCAGCTGGGACAGAGTCGTCCCCTTCTTCTTCCCTGACGCCCTAGCCGCGTCCTTAGCTTGCTAAAAAAGAAAGTAAAGGACAGTCAAATATTAGGCCTCGTCATCAATCACAAATCACTCACCAGATAGTGGGCGTCATTACAAATGACGTCCGTCTCAAAAATGACGGCGTACCTTATCAATCACAAAGTCATTCACCAGATAATGGCTCGTCATTAAAAAGGACGCCCATGTTAAAATTGACGAGGCGTGCCTTATCAATCACAAGTCACTCACCAGATAGTGGCTCGTCATTAAAAAGGACGCCCATCTTAAAAATGACGAGGCGTACCTTATCAATCACAAGTCACTCACAGAATAGTGGCTCGTCATTAACAAGGACGCCCGTCTCAAAAATGACGAGGCGTACCTTATCAATCACAAGTCACTCACAGAATAGTGGCTCGTCATTAAAAAGGACGCCCATCTTAAAAATGACGAGGCGTACCTTATCAATCACAAGTCACTCACAGAATAGTGGCTCGTCATTAAAAAGGACGCCCGTCCCAAAAATGACGAGGCGTACCTTATCAATCACAAGTCACTCACAGAATAGTGGCTCGTCATTAAAAAGGACGCCCGTCTCAAGATGACGAGGCGTACCTTATCAATCACAAGTCACTCACAGAATAGTGGCTCGTCATTAAAAAGGACGCCCGTCCCAAAAATGACGAGGCGTACCTTATCAATCACAAGTCACTCACAGAATAGTGGCTCGTCATTAAAAAGGACGCCCGTCTCAAAATGACGAGGCGTACCTTATCAATCACAAGTCACTCACAGAATAGTGGCTCGTCATCAAAAAGGACGCCCGTCTCAAAAATGACGAGGCGTACCTTATCAATCACAAGTCACTAAATAGTGGCTCGTCATTAAAAAAGGACGCCCGTCTCCAAAATGACGAGGCGTACCTTATCAATCACAAGTCACTCACAGAATAGTGGCTCGTCATTAAAAAGGACGCCCGTCTCAAAATGACGAGGCGTACCTTATCAATCACAAGTCACTCACAGAATAGTGGCTCGTCATCAAAAAGGACGCCCGTCTCAAAAATGACGAGGCGTACCTTATCAATCACAAGTCACTAAATAGTGGCTCATCATTAAAAAGGACGCCCGTCTCCAAAATGACGAGGCGTACCTTATCAATCACAAGTCACTAAATCGTGGCTCGTCATTAAAAAAGGACGCCCGTCTTAAAAATGACGAGGCGTACCTTATCAAGTGCAAGACACTCATAGAAAAACACTAACTAAGGGGCCCGTCATTAAAAAGTGACGAGCACTAAAAAGACGTCCACTGTGGACACTGGACGGGGGAAGCTTAACTTGCAAAAACAACCTAAGAGAATACTCACCTTCTCCTCCAACTCGGCCTTGGCTTTCTGCATCTTGGCCTCATAAATGTCTGCCATCCAATCGGTCATATCGCCCTTCCCGGTATCCGCCGCCGACAGCTTGCTCATTCCTTCATCTGTGAACAAAAGAAATCCAAAGTTAGAAAAATGAATAAAACCAAGGCAGAGCGGCACATAAATTGGCATACAACCTCGAGTCATGGAATATCCTAAGCCTACGGCCGCTAGAAAGGCCTCGTTCCGAAACTGGCTAATGTGCGGCAACCATTCGGCCGGCACATGGAAACTCTTATCCACTGTTAAGTGGTAAGTGTTGGCCCTGAACAGGACCATTATCTGATCCCACTCTTCGGCAGTAAGGGGTGGAAGGGGCTCGTCACGATCCATGTAGTTGGCGTTGCAGTTCCAGCGGCTCATCCGCTCATACATCTCCTGGTCGTCCGTGTAAAACACGACCCACCTCTTTCTCCACATATGCCACTTGCTGAGCTTGCCGACCACTGTCTGGTAGGTACCACGGCTGCTCAGATTAAACCACCCTTTGGCGGCACTGGGGGAACGAGAGAGGGAGACCAGATGCAGAAAAGCGTTGAAGGACGGCTCCACGTCGTTCAGCGCACATTTGGCAATATAGCCAAAGATATCCGCCCATGAGTTGGGGGTCAGCTGGGCCACCCCAATGTTAAAACCATCTAACACCTCCACAACGAAGGGGTGTGGAGGGAATCTCATGCCGAGTTTGATGGATGCGGCATACACAGGGAATTCTCCCTCGGCAAGCAGGCTGACGGTCGAGTCCAGACCGGCCGGCACGCGCATTTGATACCCTTCCCCCACACAGAGGTCATCCCTCATCTTGGCTCCGTGCCTGTCTAGCCACCGCATCCAGCCCACGTCTGGGTGAATCTCTGACGGAAGCAATTGGGCCTCCTCCCGTCCTCTGGGCCTAACAAGCTGGGGAGCAGTCTCTTGCTCCTCGGCGGCCGATGACAATGGAGCGACGCTTGGCTCCCCCACTGCCTGGCTCGCTGTACCCTCCGACGAGCTTGCCGCCTGCTCCCCCGCCTCGACATACTCGTCGATCTCTTGAAAGAGTTCGGCAAATTCTTCATCGACTGCCGGGGCGGTGGAAGAATATCTCTCCCTAGGGGGTGTCGATGCTTCTTCCCGCAAGCGCAGGCGTGTAGGATCTGCCGTTTGCTTGGTTCTAGCCATGCCTTCTGCATAGTGAACGAAGCACGGCTTAGGAGTGACCAACAATGAAGAAAAAGACGCGATTGGACGTCCGCCCCGACAAAAGATGAACGGCGGAAAAATCTTAAATAAAACCTTCAAACCCTTACTAAGAGGTCGGCCGCTAACAAAGAGAAAAGTGACGAGAGGATAACAAAAACAAGAAAGAAAGACGAAAACTAACCTTGAAAGATCTGTGAAGTACTCGGTGAAGAACAGGATGAGTTTCGCGAAGAACAGGATGAGTTTCGCGAAGAACAGGATGAGTTTCGCGAAGAACAGGATGAGTTTGACGAGGAAAAGGATGAGTCTCGTGGTGGCCGGAAATCGCCTGATGGTGGTGGGAATACGCCGGAAATCGCCTATGAGAGCTCTGTGAAAACGAAATGTAAAAAAATGAAATTTACCCCCCCCCTCTATATATATAGGGAGGGGCAAAATGGAGAAAGGTGACACGTGTCACCACCTCAACACCTGACCCAAAGATGAAGATGCAAATCAAAGGTCAAGAAGCGGTACCCGGAAAGTGTTTCCAGAAATGCCCTTCTTGAGGGGCAAATGTTATGGGCAAAATTACCGTGCCTTCGTGTACCAATGAGGATGTGACACCTGGCACGTATTGCGCCCCCTAAGCAGAAATCATACGAAGTCTACTCCGGGGCATGAGTATTAATCTAGGTATCTACAATGTATGTATTTAAGTGTGTATAAATGTACGTATAAAACCTATACCTGGAAAAGGGCTTAATTAGTATGTATCCCAAGTGAATGACTAAGCACAATAGGCCCAAATAGCCCACTATTGCCAAAAGGGACCAGAGAATTGTAAGGAGAAAGGACACGTGTCCTCCTCCCATTCCCCAGCCAATCATGTAAGGGGAATATTAGGTCATTCCCACAAAAACCTAGTACTATAAATATTCCCACTTCCCTAGAAAAAGGGGTCACAATCAATACATTCAAGAGCAATTGCTGCTCTGCCTTCTCTCTACTTTCTCTCTCTATAAAAATACAATCTTGTTAAATCCTTAAACGTTACCGGGAATCCTCCAAGGTATCTCACCGAAAAAACCCCACAACACCACGTGTGAGGGCTTTTCAGAGCTTAGGTTTTCCTTTAAAACCTTCAGAACTTCTTTCATTTTTCTTTTGTTACCTCAGAGCAATTTTCTTAGAGAGAGAAAGCGAATTTCGTTTTGCCAAAGATCTGCTTGTGTTTGCGTTTGAGTGTTCTTGGATTCTTTGTTCAGTGTTCTTGAGGATTTATAAGATTTGTCAAGACTTCTCATCAGTTTGATCATTTTCTGGTAAGTTCTCTATCAAAACTCTTGTTTTCTGCATGCTTATGGGCCCCCTCTTTTTTATCGTTTATAGTGTCCTGTGGAGGTGTCCTGGGGGTTATGACGCCCATCTCTTTCTTTCTTTTGCTAAAGTCAGACGTCCTGTTCCTTATGCAGGATGGCATGGCTCGAATTAGACAAACAGCCAACGTGCGTGCATGGGCTGCACCGCGAGAGGGGGACGATAGGGTTCCTTTTTCGAACCCGTCCCAAGGAAGTAGGAGTGGAGTCCGTTCATGTCGTAATACAGGAGACGGGGCCATAAGAACGGCGCATTCTCCTAGAAGAAGGAAGAATGTGGCTTGCCGTCCCCGTGTTCCACGCGAGGATTTCGAAGATGACTCCTCTAGCTCTTCAGACGAGGAGTTTGCGAAAAACCTTCCTCCTATGGTCCGGGGGAAGGAGGATGTCAATTTGTTTCCTTCTGACATCTTTCCCAGCATGAAATGGCTGAGGTGCCCGAGGGAGCAGGGACGTGACTTTGAGCGTTTTCTGCTTCTGCCCCTAGGTTTTAGTCTTAGGAGCCCTCGACCCCATGATTCCGTGGACCAACTCTCTCAGGGAGAGGTAGCTCTCTACACTGTTGCCTTTAGATTGGGTCTTAGATTTCCTTTGCATCCCTTTGTGATGGACGTCTTGGAGGGGTATGATATTGGCCTTGCTCAATTGACGCCCAACTCTTGGGCAAACGTTTTTGGATTTATTGCTAAATGCGCTTTGAGCGGCATCACCCCTTCCTTTCCCGCTTTCCTTCGTCTTGTAGTTATTGCCCCTTCCTCTCGTTCTCCCCAGGGATTGTTCACCCTTTACAGCCGTTGGGGATATAAGACGGTGGTGGGTAAGACTTCTAGTTGGGTTTGGTGGAGGAAGAAGTGGTCTATTGTTCGAATGTAAGACCTCTCTCTTTCAAGGCGTCTTTCTAGGTGGAACCGTCGGCCCCGCTATTTATCTAAAGACGACGCCTTCCCTCGCCTTTCTTCAAGGGAAAGGGGACTAGTAAATCCCTTGTTCCAGGCCGAGATGTATCGGTTGTCGTCAAAGAGCCATGCCTGGGTGCCTAATGCTTGGCTTCCCCATGTAGGCCAGTTCACCAATATAGTCTTTCTTTCGGCCGTTGGTCTTTGTTCCTATTTGAGTAGAGGTAGTTTTCCATAGACTTTCACTCAACATTGCTCTTCTTTTTCTTCTACTAACCCTTGGCTTTGTAGATTCTGCCGTGGATCGTCTATCCTCCGAAGACAAGGGCGTAGTGGACGTACCCGCTTGGCTGTCCGAGGTATACACTGAGGACATTCTCAAGGCCGTGGAGGCCAAGAAAAAGGACTCCTCCAAGAAGTCCGGCGAGGATGCCTCTGGTGACGTCGCTAAGGTAATTTTTTTTTTACTATGCCTCTGTATTTTTTTCTGATTTCGATTTGGTCGTTGACTTCTTACATTTTTTAGGAGCCCACTTCGTCAGTTACGAAGAAACGTCCTGCATCTTCGACGGAGGCTCCTAAGCCAAAACGGCCCTTCTTTAAGAAGATGGGTACGGCCGATGCTGCAGCAAAGCCGTCGGTGCCAAAACCGTCTACTCCCCTAGCTGTGGGAGAGGTTCTTTTTAACCAGGCATCCATTCCTCCACCTGAGCAAAAGGTCTCTCCCCAGGTGAACACCGAAGGGGATTTCCCTGCCGGAGCGGCTGTTGGCGAAGTAGCAGCTGAACAGGCTGAGGCTGCTGACGCCACCACCTCGTCCAAGGGTAAAGGCAAGGAAGCTGAAGCTCCTTCTACTGATAATGCCTCCATGCCTCCTGCAGCTTCGCCAATTGGTTAGTGTTTCTATACTTTTAATCTGTTGTGTCAAGTCGGTATTTACATGGTGTTTGATAACTTGACGTTTGGTTCAGTTGAGATGTTCAAGCGGATGCGGTGGGCCGAGGTGGCGAGCATCCCCCCTTCTGACGGTTTTAGCTCAGAGGCGAAGGATAAGATCCTTTCGGACGTGTATGCGGCCATTCCTGAGGAGTATGTGAGGTCACTCCCCGGGATTAACTTGGGGTTCTTTGGGTCCATTCAGTCCCTCGTCCTTGATGTGAGACACTTACTCCCGGTTCTCTTTATTTATTATTACATATACCCCTTTTTACTCTATTTCGTCTTCGACAGCTCTTCATCCGTTGTGCCGAGAGTAGGAACTACCGCTTTGATATGCATATGAGATGCTCAAGCACAAGGACCAGATTGAGAATCATGAGCAGTATGCTGAGAAGACAGCCAGATTGATCAACTTGGACACGGAAAAGAAGATTAAGTCCGAAACGGAAGCTCTGAGGAAGGCTGAGGAGGACGCCCAAAATTATGAAGAGAAATTGCTGGAGCATGAGGAGAGGCTGGCCGCGCTCAGAAAGGAGTACTCGTCCGTCTCGAAGCGGGTGACTAATTTCTCTTCCAAGGTGGACGTCCTTGAGGGTCAGCTCAAGGCCATGCAGGGGAAGATTGAAGTCGTGCGCAAGGAGGCTGCGAGCTCTTTCAAGTTGGGCGAGGAGTCCATCTTGGAGAGTGCCCAAAGGGCGTGGGATCAGTCTATGGATGGGAAAGATTTTTCCTGGTTCAAACGTCGTATCTCCTACCAGATTGCCGTTTCGACGGCTAGACGCCTAGGCTTAGATCCCCCTGAGTTCGTTAGTGACGGGGAGGAGGACATGGAGGAGGACGAGGTCAACTCCCCTGAAGGCCAAGACGTCCAGGACGGGAGTTCTATCGCCCCTCATCCTTGAGCAGCTTTCATATGGTTGGTTTGAATGACGCCGTGGGCGTTTGTAATAACTTTGGTGCCTTTTGGCATTTATTTGATTTGGTTTGTTTGCGCCTTGAGCGCTATGTATAAACATTTTGTGCCTTCGTGCACTTATTTTATTTTAATTCCTTTTCAGTTCGTTACTGATTTCTTGGGAATTCTTTTTGGGTCCATTTGATGGACGGGAACCTCAGTGTTTTAGGTGATCAGCCTAATTTGAGGCGCTAATCTAGTCCACTTCTCAGGCCAACAATCGACTAGTCTTTTTAGACACCATCCAAGGAGGAAGTCTCATGTCTGAATGTTTGCTCTTGTTGAGTCTTCTTTCTCTCTTTTTTGGGCGCCTTCAGAAGAGAAGGCGTCATGTTGGATGTCTGAACCCTTTGTGTTTATTAGCACTGGGTATTGTTTATTTAGTAGATATTGACGCCACTATTTAAGGATTGTTTTCTTGTGAGTTTCTTCACCCCTTAGTGTTTTTTTTAAAGGGTTTAACTGAGACTTGTATTCGTCAGATAAGAAAATATTCATTTACTAAATTGCACGCTAAATTCACCGCGTCTTAGGCGGGCATTTACAGGCCGTTTTGTGGGCTCTAGTACAATAGCTAGGCCGTTTTGTAGGCTCTGAGTACAATAGTTAACCTAATTATATTCTATTTTAGCCACTTTCTTCAATCTTGACCGTTTCTATTTGGACGGGTTTAGTTTCTTTGGCGACTTGAGGTTCATCTTCTTGCTTTCGTTTGCCTCTGACTTCGGCAGAATCTTGCTTCCATGCTGACGGGTTGAGGGTCATCAGATAACAGTCCCTAACCTGTTGTTGATCTCCATGTATGGTGCCTATCACTCCATCATTGCACACAAACTTCAGAAGCATCAGATGGGTGACGACTACAGCCTTAATCTTGTTCAGGGTGGGTCGTCCCAAGATGACATTGTATGCAGTCAAGTCTTTAACAATTAGAAAGTCTACCTACATCTTTCGTCCATTTTTCCTATCCCCAATTCGAACCGGCAGAGTGATGACGCCCACAGGGTGAATGATGCTCCCTCCGAAGCCAATGATGGGATAGTGAATTCTTTCGATGGTTTTGGGGTCATGCGCTAGGCGATTGAGGCATTCTAGACTCATTATGTCGGACGAGCTTCCCGTGTCTATTAGAATGCGTTTGACCCTCATGTTAGATATCTTAAATTCGACCACAAGGGGATCATCACGCGGAGTGGCTATCCGTCCACCATCTGACTCACATGTCTCTATCCGTGGGAATGGATCCATGGGTGATTTTGCTGACAGCAGTACTTGTCCTAGGCGGCGAACATAATCCTTCTGTCCTCTCATGGTGGGTCCTCCAGCGGCCGATCCTCCAGATATGACGGCTACAAATCCTCCGTCGCTGTGCTGTCCCTTGGTAGGTGAGGCAGGTGACATGTTCTTTTTGTATTGGTTTTCTCCAAAGCCATGAGCATTCTTCTGTAAGTAGTTCTTGAGGTTTCCTTTGGAGGCTAGGCCATCTAAATCCCTTTTCAAGCTTCTACAATTCTTGGTTTCATGTCCTATGTCTTCATGGAACTGGCAATATAATTTGGGATCTCGACTCTCAGCAGGAGATTTCATGGGGAAAGGTCGATCAAGGTCAAACCTCGTCCCAACGTCTTTTAGTATGGTGAGGAGATCTGTGTTATACTCAAAATATTCTCTCTCTTGCGGACGTTCTCTCTTGTGCCCAGGAGAGTTGGTGTCATGCTCTTTTGAGAGGGCCCGTGTGCCATTCACTCGTGGGGCTTTTCGGTCCACTTTATCTTTCTTTCCGGAGGAGTCTGTTGTTTCTCCAATCCTTCCTTCCTTGGACGCACTGCATATTTCTGTTGCATGGATAAACGCTTCAGCCTCGTCCAGGACTTTGGCCATAGTCCTTACACTCTTCTTAACCAGATCAAACTTAAAGGATCCCTGATACGAGTTTAAAAACTCGTTGTATAAACAAGGATAGTTGATTAACAAGCTAGACCTTTAACTCGTTGATCGTGAATGCAAGACAAGACCTATTGACTCACAATCAGTTCTTTGAATAGGAAACGCGTCCAAAACAAAGAAAAAGGCTGGATTATAAACTATAATTCGAAATGTAACAAACAAGTGTTTTAATCATCCAGTTGGTTGTTTATTCCAATCAAGAAGCTGACTATAAATAGCCAAAAACCAACAGCTACAAGAGCTTTAAAAGGCTAATTAAGAGCCATTTAAGAGCCTTTAAAACTAGCAGTTACAAGCTCTAAAGCCTCCTAATTCAGTCACTAAATTGGAGGTTACAAAGGCTTAAAACTCTCTTTACAAACAGCAATAATCAAAGCTAAGTAATGACTGAATTTAAATTGGGGATTTAAACAAATATCCCTTTATTAACCCGACTTTAACCAAAGCAATTAAAAATAATAATTGCGTACAATCTGTTTAAACAAGCGGACCAATGTGATTAAACGGACCAGTTTGATTAACGTACCACCTTGATAATAAGGACCATATAACGAGCTCACTCAATCCAAGTCACCATGCACACAAAATGAGCCATTGAACCCAAATCAGTTTTGGTTCCAATTGCTAGCATAAGACTATCACTTTCATCCATAACCGTATCATCCCCTCCCCCTTTAAAAGGAATTGACCTCAATTCAGCAAGGCCATCATCATCAAGATAAGGTGAAAGATCACCTACATTGAAAGTAGCATGGACACCATAGTCTCCCGGAAGCTCAATCTTGTAAGCATTATCATTCACACGTGCAACCACCTTGTAAGGACCTTCAGCCCTAGGCATAAGCTTGTTCTTGCGTTTGCTTGGAAAACGCTCTTTCCTTAAATGAACCCAAACCAAATCACCTTCTTCAAACAACCTCGGTTTGCGATTCTTATTTGATTTCTGTTTATAAGAGGCATTAATAGCTTCAATTCGCTCACGAACTTGTTGGTGCAGTTTCATCATAGACTTTAACTTAGCATCGGCATCCTTGTGAACCAGCTCATCTTTTTGTAATGGAATTAAATCCAAGGGCAAGTATGGATTAATCCCATATACTACCTCAAATGGAGAATGACCAGTAGCATAAGAAGAAGACCGATTATAAGCAAATTCAGCGTGAGCAAGCTTGACATCCCAATCCTTTTGCGTTTTACTTACCAACCCTCTCAATAGCGTTCCCAAGGTTCGATTTGTCACCTCTGTTTGCCCATCAGTTTGAGGGTGATGTGAAGTGCTAAACAACAACTTGGTTCCCACCTTTCTCCACAATGTATTCCAAAAGTAACTCAAGAACTTGGAATCTCGATCAGAAACAATAGTCTTTGGAATTCCACGCAAACGAACAATCTCCTTATAATACAAATCAGCCACATTACAAGCATCATCCGTTTTGTGACAAGCAACGAAGTGAGCCATTTTTGAAAATCTATCCACCACGACCATAATAGCATCCTTACCTCTTTGAGTACGAGGCAAAGCCACTATAAAATCCATGGATACATCTTCCCAAGGGCGAACTGGAACCGGCAAAGGTGAGTATAAACCGGGTTTGAAAGAACTCTTGGCCATATGACAAGTCACACATTTATTCACAATGTTCGTTACATCACCTAACATTTTAGGCCAAAAGAAATGTTCTCTCAAGATTTCCAAGTCTTGGCTATGCCAAAGTGACCAGCCAATCCTCCACCATGAGCCTGACGCACTAGTAACTCACGAATTGAATGCTTAGGAATACAAAGGCGATTACCTTTGAAAAGAAACCCATCTTGCAACATGTACTCCCCATAAGCACCAACTGCACATTTCTCGAATGCAACTCCAAAATCACCATCATCATGATAATAATCTTTTAAGGTCTCAAACCCCAACAAACGAACATCAAGTGTAGCAAGCAAAGTGTACCTTCGTGATAATGCATCAGCCACCACATTGCTTTTACCATCTTTGTATTTCGAAGAAAAATGAAAGGATTGCAAGAACTCAACCCATTTAGCATGCCTTGGGCTCAATTTTTGTTGCCCATTAATATACTTCAAAGATTCATGACCAGAATGCAAAACAAAGTGGCTAGAACGCAAATAATGACTCCAATGATCCAAAGCTCTAACAATGGCATAGAACTCTTTATCATAAGTGCAATAATTCAAACGAGCACCCCCTAACTTTTCCGAAAAATAAGCTATGGGACGCTTACTTTGGATCAAAACAGCACCAATCCCCACTCCACTAGCATCACACTCGACCTCAAAAGGTTGAGAGAAATCTGGCAGCGCCAAAATAGGAGCAGCACACAAACGCTCTTTAATCACATCAAACGCCTTTTGAGCGTCCTCTCCCCATACAAAAGCACCTTTCTTCAAGCAACTAGTGATAGGACTAGTAATAGTACTGAAATCACGAATGAAACGTCTATAAAATGAAGCAAGACCATGAAATGAACGCACCTCACTTATAGTTTTAGGATTAGGCCACGATTTGATAGCCTCGATCTTGGACTGATCCACGGACACTCCATCTTTCGAAACCACATAGCCCAAGAATACAACATTGTCAACAAGGAATGAACACTTCTCTAGCTTCCCATAGAGTCTTTGAGCTCTAAGTGTTTCAAAAACATCCCTCAAATGAATCAGATGCTCCTCTTCGTTCCTACTATACACCAAGATGTCATCAAGATATACCACAACGAATCTGCCCAAAAATGATTTAAGCACTTCGTTCATTAGCCTCATAAACGTACTAGGAGCATTAGTGAGACCAAATGGCATGACGGTCCACTCATACAAACCATGTTTTGTCTTGAAAGCCGTTTTCCACTCATCTCCTTCACGCATCCGAATCTGATGATAACCACTTCGCAAATCAATTTTTGAGAACAACTTCGAACCATGGAGCTCATCTAACATATCATCAAGTCTCGGAATTGGAAAACGATACTTGATGGTAATGTTATTCACAGCCCTACTATCAACACACATTCGCCATGTTCCATCTTTCTTAGGCACAAGCAACACCGGAACAGCACATGGACTCAAGCTTTCTCTAACATAGCCTCGATTCACAAGTTCATCAATTTGCTTTTGTAATTCCTTTGTTTCCTCCGGATTGCAACGATAGGCAGCCTTATTAGGCAAAGAAGTTCCTGGAATAAGATCAATTTGATGTTCAATACCACGAATAGGGGGCAAACCTGGTGGTAATTCATCCGGAAATACATCCTTGAACTCAAACAGCAATTCGGCAATGGGACTGCCTTCTTTCCAATTTTGGCCTTCAATTGGACTCTCCTTAGCCACGAGCAAATACACCAACTCTCCATGATCAAGAGCTTGCTCAATTTCTCGTTCACTAGCCAACAAGGTGAGATTCGGCTTTTTCTTTTGTTTCACACTCATGGATCGAACCACTTGAGATGACATAGGCTTTAGCACAATTTTCTTGCCTTTGTCTCTCAATTCATACTCATTGCTTCTCCCTTTTATGAATCACGCCCCTATCAAACTGCCAAGGACGACCCAACAAAATATGACAAGCATCCATAGGAATAACATCACAAAGAACTTCATCCACATACGAACCCATAGTCAAACCAACCCTTACTTGCTTCGACACTTTACACTATTACCATCATCAAGCCAATGGAGTGTGTATGGCCTAGGATGGGCAGTAGTGATTAAGCCTAATTTTGACACCATTTCACTAGAAGCAGCATTGGTACAACTCCCCCCATCAACAATTACACTACACCACTTATCTTTCACTAGACATTTAGTATGAAACAACTGATCTCGTTGGTCTAGATCAGTAGGTGAAATTTGAGTTTGTAGCGCTCTAAGAACCAGATTTGTGTCATAAATTGGAGCCTCATACCCTTCCTCTTCCTCCTCACCACCACTCTCATCAAACACAAATACGTCCCCCAACCTCTTTTCCTCTTCAAACAACTCCTCACGACATTCAACAGCTTCTCTCAAGGTCACTACTCGTTTATTTGGACACGCATTTTGATAATGCCCAAACCCTTGACACTTAAAACAACGCACCTTGGACAGACTTGTTTCTTTGGTTGGGTTAGATAGTTTAGGGGCAGCCGTAGAATTACTTGAACCTACGGTACTAGGTGATGTGTTTGGTTTCAAGCTAGGTTCGGATTTAGCCCAAGACTTGGCTTTACCATCCATACTAGACCCTCCCCCATATTTTGCCTTCCCTTGATTTTCCAATTTTAAACAAAGTCCACAAACAGTGTCAAAATCCGAATATGGATAAAGGTCTACGGTATTGGCAATATTATAATTTAGACCCCTTAAAAATCTAGACAGTTTTTGTTCCTCAATTTCCTCAATTTCTCCCATTAAGGACAACTTTTCAAACTCATCAATATATTCAGCCACACTCATTTTTCCTTGCCTCAATTCGGCAATTTTACGATAAGTTGTTATTC
Source organism: Spinacia oleracea (assembly GCF_020520425.1). NCBI lineage: Eukaryota > Viridiplantae > Streptophyta > Magnoliopsida > Caryophyllales > Amaranthaceae > Spinacia > Spinacia oleracea. Next base: position 337,557 of record NW_026614331.1, read on the forward strand.
TATGAGTTGTTGGCACATACCTTTTACGTAGCTTACGTTTCAAAGACTCCCAAGAGGTAATTTTCTCCTTCCCTTCACGTATTTTCTTGGATTTCAGTCCCTCGAACCACAATGAAGCCCCTCGTCCTAGCTTCAATATGGCATATTTGCAACGCTTCTCATCATCAATGTCCTTGAAATCGAACATTCTCTCTATTTTGCGCTCCCACTCCAAATAGGCTTCCGGATCTGTTCCACCAACAAATTCAGGAAGTTCGGTGACTTTGAATTCATCCATAGCCCGTAGATCACGCCTAGGAGGCCTACGATACCCCCCATCTCTAACGTTCTTCAAGGCTTCTTGGAGATGTTGTAGAAAGTCAGGATCATCAAAATCCATATTTCAGTTTGTAAGAATTACGAACAGCAGCTCCTTTTTTTTTCTTTTTTTTTTTTTTTTTTTTTTTGGGCGGATCACACGAACAACAGCTCTGATACCACTAATGATAGGAGTTTAAAAACTCGTTGTATAAACAAGGATAGTTGATTAACAAGCTAGACCTTTAACTCGTTGATCGTGAATGCAAGACAAGACCTATTGACTCACAATCAGTTCTTTGAATAGGAAACGCGTCCAAAACAAAGAAAAAGGCTGAATTATAAACTATAATTCGAAATGTAACAAACAAGTGTTTTAATCATCCAGTTGGTTGTTTATTCCAATCAAGAAGCTGACTATAAATAGCCAAAAACCAACAGCTACAAGAGCTTTAAACGGCTAATTAAGAGCCATTTAAGAGCCTTTAAAACTAGCAGTTACAAGCTCTAAAGCCTCCTAATTCAGTCACTAAATTGGAGGTTACAAAGGCTTAAAACTCTCCTTACAAACAGCAATAATCAAAGCTAAGTAATGACTGAATTTAAATTGGGGATTTAAACAAATATCCCTTTATTAAACCGACTTTAACCAAAGCAATTAAATATAATAAGTGCGTACAATCTGTTTAAACAAGCGGACCAATGTGATTAAACGGACCAGTTTGATTAACGTACCACCTTGATAATAAGGACCATATAACGAGCTCACTCAATCCAAGTCACCATGCACACAAAATGAGCCATTGAACCCAAATCAGTTTTGGTTCCAATTGCTAGCATAAGACTATCACTTTCATCCATAACGTTATGTGCCTTAACGTTAGATTGTTAAACCCTTGCTGGATATGATAAGTTGGTTCACGGCGGTTGGATAGCAGGCGGGTGCACATGCTTACTCTGTTGGGCGTCATCTGGGTCTATCCACGTGTAGTGGGGTAAAATGGCGGGTCTTCCATCACAGGAGTGGACCCGGTGTCTGATAGTTCAGATTCAGCTTCATAATATTCTTGACGCCTTGAGGCAAGCCGTATGACGGCTGGTGGGCTTCCCCTAGACGATGGTCGTATGACCGGGTCCCTTCGAGGTAAGAAAGTAGGGGGTCGCGGGCGTTTCCCGAGTGCTCAGGCACAGGGCTGACTCCCCTGCTTGCTTGTGGACGAGAACCTTCTCCAGCCCTCCATACGTTGGATCTGAGTGGCATTCTGCTTATCCGATTGTTGCCTAGGCTGAGGGGTCTTTGTGGAGCCGTCCTCTCAGCGCTGTAGATTAGCATATTTTTTCGAATTTCATCTTGCAATGTAGTGCTCATCTGTTGTCGAAAGGTCTGATTCATTTGCTGTTGGAATCCTGCTAAGATCTCGCGTAGGGAGCCTACCGAGACTGGCAAATCTAGATTCTCATCTAGCATGGCGTCTCGGATGCTGGGGCTTAGATGGCCGCCTGGCGGAGATGCCTCGGTCATTGGTTCTTCTTCTACAACCACCTCAACCTCCTGCACCCGTCGCGGTGTGTTTCCTGCATTTGCGATTCGATTGGCTTCTTCTATGTGTCGTTGGCTCCTTTCGAGGGGCCGTCTCTCTTCTCCTTCACCAGTGTATTCTCTGTCAGAGTGTAGTTCGTCCATGACACTGTACCTCCCCACAGACGGCGCCAAATGTTGTGGGATCTTTTACGGTGCTGATGTGGCATGCGTTCCTCGGAGGTATCAAGTATGACCTGGCACGAACTTCTGGCAACCTGCAAAACAAGAATATTCCCGTAGGAATATTCCCTCCGATGCTTAAGTAAGTATAAGCTAGAGAGATAAGTAACTTGTAGAGAGAAGGCAGAGCAAAGATAGTTTTAGGTTGGTAGGAATGAATTGATTTTCTTTTACCTAGGGATCTGCACTATTTATAGTGCTAGGGTTTCTTGGGAACTGGTCCTGCATGATTGGATGTTATGCAAGATCAGGACACGTGTCCTGCTAAGTTTTGGGGGCTTGGTTTAGACCTGGTGGGCCTCTCAAGCGTTTGGGCCTTTCTTTTTGGGCTTTAATGGTACAGCCAGGTGGCGTTCTTTTAGGCCACATCATATCCCAACAGTGGTATCATGAGCTTCATGTACTTAAAGTATTTTTTAGCAAATTTTTCATGTTTTTAATCTTGTTGAATTTTCTGATTTATTTTTTCGAATTTTTTTGTCGGATTATGGTTGAATCGTGAAAAAACTGTTGTTTACGAAAAGTATCGGATTTTCAATTTTTCTGAGCCCGAATCGATGGAAATGACGTTCTAAGAAAATCATGAGAGCAGATGTGCGAATTTCAGCCCCGGAGTTTGATTTTTTGTCGTTTATCGTGTTTAATGAATTAAAACGTGAAATTTGACGGCTTTAAAAATCAATTATAATATCTACTCGACTTATAATTAATTTAATTTTGTGCTGCATGTTTTTTATGATTATTATAAGGTTTTAAAATTTAATTCGTTCATAAATATTAATTATAAACCATAATTCTGAAAACCGTAAATTAATGATTTTTATGATCGAAAATTAATTTTATTAATTGCTTAGATTTGGAATTTTGGTAAGGAGAGTAGGTTAATATGATTTCATGTTCAAAAGTCTTATTTAAAAATTCATGGATTAATTTTTTTTATTAGATTCGTTGATTTTAATCGTCTACCTAAACGAATTTGATCTGAAATTTAAATCTTTAGAACGATTTAAATGTTTGGATTGGTTTATCTAATGTATTCATATTTTTGTTGATAATAATCTTTCGTTAAACTTGAATAATTGTTAGCGTAGATTTATAAATTTCATAAATTGGATTGTTTAAAATTTTTACAAATCACCAACTTTAATTATTTTTCGTAATTAAAAACGATTGGAATTGTCAAAATTATGAAAAATTTAATCGTGCAAATTTTGTTTCGTAACGCTGAATTGGATATTGATGTTCATTAGACGAGAAATCCACTCGAACAAGGGCAATGGCTGATGTCCATGTGCCCATGTGCGTGAGTGTGCATAGCATTGTCTCGTGCCAAGGTTGTAGCGCGTGCATGCAGCGAGGCAAGAGCAGGGGCAGCGAGCCAGCGCTGGGATGCGCATGGCTTGGCGTGTCGCCTGCATGTGTGCAGCCATGCGCGAGGTGTTGGGGGAAGCCTACGGGCGAGCTCCTTGCACGTAGCATGCAAGGCGCAGTGACGTGCACAAGCGAGGGAGCTTGCGTGCCAACGCATGTTGGACAAGCGCACGAAGCTGTAAGGCAGCGACTAGCGATAATCGTGCACAGGAGCGCGTTGCATGCCTTGTGCGATGTTCACTAGAGGAAAAATCCTTATAGGTTGCTCATCAAAGGTTGCCCTTATTAAACAAGTGCAACCTTTAAGAACAAAAAAATTAAAAAAAAAGAAAAATTAAAATGTGAACTTTTCCCTCAAAAAATCGCAACCTTTAACCTAAGAACTAAAAAAAAAAACCAACACTGCTCTCCTCCCTGCAGCCAACGTACTTCTCTCACCAGCGATACCATCTCCCTGCTGACCGGCGAAGCCACCGGCGCTCTCCTCCTTCTCAGGTGGCCGGCGAAACCACACTCACGTTTCCGAAAATAGCCCTAATATTTATTTCTGCTTTTTAGGCCGGCAATTTCAGTTAAATTAGGAAATTTCGTGTTTTTGGATTTTCAAATTGAAGTGTTAAAGAGAGAGAAGGAGAGAGAGAAAGTGAGGAGACGAGGAGAGAGAAGAATTTTCGGTGACAAAAATATTATCCAAAATTGTTAAAAACAAATCAGTTTTTTTGGAGGATCTGATACTATTTGTTGGGGATTTTTCTGAGTTTTTCAAGAGGTACACTATCTTAAATTCTTTAACTTTGCTTATATTTTACGAAATATCTTCAACTGTCAAATATTTAAACGGCATTGTTGTTTTTTAATTTTGAAACTAATTACTGTTGTTGTTGTGATTTGTGCAGATAGTGTTTAAAATACTTAGTATTAGGTTTCCAATCTTCATTCTCATCTACTTTGGTCAATTTATGCACATTTAAGGCTCGTTTGATCGTTATATGTCATACTTTGACTAAATTAGCCGTTTTTTCGCTCCCAACTCTCAAATAATGAACCAAAATAGGAATACTAAACCTTTTGAATGTTTAATACTTTTGCAATCCTCATTCTCATCTATTTTGGTCAATTTATGCACATTTGAGGCTCGTTCGATCGTTATGTGTCATATTTTGACTAAAATAGTCGCTTTCGCTCCCAACTCTCATCTAATGAACCAAAATAGGAATTCTTAACCCTTTACATGTTTAAAATACTTATTATTATGTTGCCACTCCTCATTCTCATCTACTTTGGTCAATTTATGCACATTTAAGGCTCGTCCGATCCTTACATGTCATATTTTGACTAAAATAGTTGTTTTCGCTCCCAACTATCAAGTAATGAACCAAAATAGGAATTCTTAACCCTTTACATGTTTAAAATACTTAGTATTAGGTTACCAATCCTCATTATCATCTACTTTGGTCAATTTATGCACATTTGAGGCTCGTTCGATCGTTGTGTGTCATATTTTGACTAAAATAGCCGTTTTTCGCTCCCAACTCTCAACTAATGAACCAAAATAGGAATTCTTAACCCTTTACATGTTTAAAATACTTAGCATTAGGTTTCCAATCCTTATTCTCATCTACTTTGGTTTCCAATCCTTATGCTCATCTACTTTGGTTCTTTTGTTGATATTTGGGATCGAAAATGCCATTTTTGGCCATAAATGACCTATATCGACCCAAATGACCCATAGGCGTGCATAACGAACTTAAAATGAGTCTTATAAACATATAAATAATCATATGAATCATGAAAAACGTTTAGAATATGAAAATAGGTTTGTTTGTTGGTAGTTGGGATCGAAAATGCCATTTTTTGGCCATAAATGACCTATATCGACCCAAATGACCCTTAGGCGTGCATAACGAACTTGAAATGAGTCTTATAAACATATAACTAATCATATGAATCATGAAAAAGGGTTAGAATGCGGAAAGAGGTTCGTTTGTTGGTAGTTGGGATCGAAAATGTCATTTTTGGCCATAAATGACCTATATTGACCCAAATGACCCATAGGCGTGCATAACAAATTTAAAATGAGTCTTATAAACATATAACTAATCATATGAATTGTTGTGGGGTTTTTCCGGTGAGATACCTTGGAGGTTTCTTGGTAACTTTTAAAGATTAAACAAGATTGTATTTTTATAGAGAGAGAAAGTAGAGAGAAGGCAGAGCAGCAATTGCCCTAGAATATATTGATTGTCACCCCTTTTTCTAGGGAAGTGGGAATATTTATAGTACTAGGTTTTTGTGGGAATGACCTAATATTCCCCTTACATGATTGGCTGGGGAATGGGAGAAGGACACGTGTCCTTTCTCCTTACAATTCTCTGATCCCTTGTAGCAATAGTGGGCTATTTGGGCCTATTGTGCTTAGTAATTCACTTGGGATACATACTAATTAAGCCCTTTTCCAGGTATAGGTTTTATACGTACATTTATACATACTTAAATACATACATTGTAGATACCTAGATTAATACTCATGCCCCGGAGTAGACTTTGCATGATTTCTGCTTAGGGGGCGCAATACGTGCCAGGTGTCACATCTTCATTGGTGCACGAAGGCATGGTAATTTTGCCCACAACATTTGCCCCTCAAGAAGGGCATTTCTGGAAACACTTTTCGGGTATCGCTTCTTGATCTTTGATTTGCATCTTCATCTTTGGGTCAGGTGTTGAGGGGGTGACACGTGTCACCTTTCTCCATTTTGCCCCTCCCTATATATAGAGGGGGGGTAAATTTCATTTTTTTACATTTCGTTTTCACAGAGCTCTCATAGGCGATTTCCGGCGTGTTCCTACCACCATCAGGCGATTTCCGGCCACCACGAGACTCATCCTTTTCCTCGTCAAACTCATCCTGTTCTTCGCGAAATTCATCCCGTTCTTCGCGAAACTCATCCTGTTCTTCACCAAGTACTTCGCGGATCTTTCAAGGTTAGTTTTCGCCTTTCTTGTTTTTGTTATCCTCTCGTCATTTTTCTCTTTGTTAGTGGCCGACCTCTTAGTACTAGGTAAGGGTTTAAAGGTTTTATTTAAGATTTTTCCGCCGTTCATCTTTTGTCGGGGCGGACGTCCAATCGCGTCTTTTTCTTCATTGTTGGTCACCCCTAAGCCGTGCTTCGTTCACTATGCAGAAGGCATGGCTAGAACCAAGCAAACGGCAGATCCTACGCGCCTGCGCTTGTGGGAAGGAGCATCGACACCTCCTAGGGAGAGATATTCTTTCACCGCCTCGGCAGTCGACGAAGAATTTGCCGAACTCTTTCAAGAGATCGACGAGTACGTCGAGGCGGGGGAGCAGGCGGCAAGCTCGTCGGAGGGTACAGCGAGCCAGGCAGTGGGGGAGCCAAGCGTCGCTCCATTGTCATCGGCCGCCGAGGAGCAAGAAGCTGCCCCCCAGCTTATTAGGCCCAGAGGACGGGAGGAGGCCCAATTGCTTCCGTCAGAAATTCACCCAGACGTGGGCTGGATGCGGTGGCTAGACAGGCACGGAGCCAAGATGAGGGATGACCTCTGCGTGGGGGAAGGGTACCAAATGCGCGTGCCGGCCGGTCTGGACTCGACCGTCAGCCTGCTTGCCGAGGGAGAATTCCCTGTGTATGCCGCGTCAATCAAACTCGGCATGAGATTCCCTCCACACCCCTTCGTTGTGGAGGTGTTAGATGGTTTTAATATTGGGGTGGCCCAGCTGACCCCCAACTCATGGGCGGATATCTTTGGCTACATTGCCAAATGTGCGCTGAACGACGTGGAGCCGTCCTTCAACGCCTTTCTGCATCTGGTCTCCCTCTCTCGTTCCCCTAGTGCCGCCAAAGGGTGGTTTAATCTGAGCAGCCGTGGTACCTACCAGACAGTGGTCGGCAAGCTCAGCAAGTGGCATATGTGGAGGAAGAGGTGGGTCGTGTTTTACACGGACGACCAGGAGATGTATGAGCGAATGAGCCGTTGGAACTGCAACGCCAACTTCATGGATCGTGACGAGCCCCTTCCACCCCTTACTGCCGAAGAGTGGGATCAGATAATGGTCCTGTTCAGGGCCAACACTTACCACTTAACAGTGGATAAGAGTTTCCATGTGCCGGCCGAGTGGTTGCCGCACATTAGCCAGTTTCGGAACGAGGCTTTTCTAGCGGCCGTAGGCTTAGGATATTCCATGACTCGAGGTTGTATGCCAATTTATGTGCCGCTCTGCCTTGGTCTTATTCATTTTTCTAACTTTGGATTTCTTTTGTTCTCAGAGGAAGGAATGAGCAAGTTGTCGGCGGCGGATACCGGGAAAGGCGATATGACCGATTGGATGGCGGACATCTATGAGGCCAAGATGCAAAAGGCCAAGGCCGAGTTGGAGGAGAAGGTGAGTATTCTCTTAGGTTGTTTTTTGCAAGTTAAGCTTCCTCCGTCCATTGTCTATAGTGGACGTCTATTTAGTGACGAGCCGATATCCTGACATGTGACCCATGTTTGCTAATGTTGGCCTCGTCACTTTTTAATGACGGGCCCCTTTGTGAGTGTTTTTCCTGTGGTTACCAAGGTGCGCCTCGTCACCTTTTAAGACGGGCCACCCCCACCCCTTTTTTACAAGTGACTCGTGGTTGATAGGGTACGCCTCGTCATTTTCGAGACGGGCGTCCTTTTTTATGACGAGCCATTTTTATATGAGTGTTGCACTTGATAAGGTACGCCTCGTCATTTTTAAGACGGGCGTCCTTTTTTAATGACGAGCCACTATTTAATGACTTGTGATTGATAAGGTACGCCCCGTCATTTTTAAGACGGGCGTCCTTTTTCAATGACGAGCCACTGTTCTGTGAGTGACTTGTGATTGAAAAGGTACGCCTCGTCATTTTTGAGACGGGCGTCCTTTTTAATGACGAGCCACTGTTCTGTGAGTGACTTGTGATTGATGAGGTACGCCTCGTCGTTTTTAAGACGGGCGTCCTTTTTTAATGACGAGCCACTGTTCTGTGAGTGACTTGAGATGGAAAAGGTACGCTTGTCATTTTTGAGACGGGCGTCCTTTTTTAATGACGAGCCACTGTTCTGTGAGTGACTTGTGATGGAAAAGGTACGCCTCGTCATTTTTGAGACGGGCGTCCTTTTTAATGACGAGCCACTGTTCTGTGAGTGACTTGTGATTGATGAGGTACGCCTCGTCATTTTTGAGATGGGCGTCCTTTTTTAATGACGAGCCACTGTTCTGTGAGTGACTTGTGATGGAAAAGGTACGCCTCGTCATTTTTGAGACGGGCGTCCTTTTTTAATGACGAGCCACTGTTCTGTGAGTGACTTGTGATGGAAAAGGTACGCCTCGTCATTTTTGAGACGGGCGTCCTTTTTAATGACGAGCCACTGTTCAGTGAGTGACTTGCGATAGATGACGAGGCCTAATATTTGACTGTCCTTTCTTTTTAGCAAGCTAAGGACGCGGCTAGGGCGTCAGGGAAGAAGAAGGGGACGACTCTGTCCCAGCTGAAGAAGAGAGCTGTGCCGGCTGGCTCGGAGACTCCGAGTACCTTCAAGAAGCCAAAACCCCTACCTCGCCGTCTCGTGAAGAAAGACGAGTCGAAGGTTGCTGAGGGGGGATGCCCTGATGACGAAGAGATGGGCGTGGACAAGCCGTCTCTGGTGGTGGACTTGGTGTCCAAATCGAGGTCCGGTGGGCATCCGGACGAGCTGGAGGACCCTCTTTCGGGAATCCCGGCCGACGTCCGCTCTCAGATACCGGCGGAGGTGGCCCGCCGAGCTAGGTCTTCGGGCGGTAAGTATTATTCGAACGTCGTTCAGACGTATCGAGCCTCCTCTGGCAGTTCTTCTTACTCTCCGCGTCATCCTAAGGCCGTTGTTTTTCCTATAGCCAAAGACAAAGGGAAGGATGCAGCTGCTGCCGAGGACGAGAACGTACCTGCTACTCCCCACTATTCGTCAAAGGATAGGGTGGCTATATGCCGCAAGGTTTTTAAGGCCGTCCCCGCAGAGTATGTTGCTTCTCTTCCTGGCCGCAAGACTGACGCCCAGTTTGGTGCGATCCAGGCCACTCTTCTCGACGTAAGTCTATTTCCAACTTGCTTGTACTTGTCTTCTCTTTTAGAGTCATTTACTAATATGTAGCTTCTTTTGCAGTTGTTCTGCCGCATGGAATTCTGCAAGAGTTGGAAGACCCGCACTGCTGAGGAGCTCAAAGCTCAGGTGGCTGAGTCCACCCACCATGGCGACTATGCGTTCAAGTCCATTGAAGAGGTCCGCCTGCAGATGCAGACGACCATAGACCTTCAAGCGAAGGAGGTAGCTGCGTTGAGATCTGACAAGGCCGAGCTGCTTAAGAAGATCTTGGCGCAGGACAAGGACATGGTGGCAATGGTCGAGGAGGCCAAGACAGCGGCGGCGGAAATACGGGCGCTTCAGGACCAGTTGCGGGAGTACCCTCAGGTCAAAGAGGCGGCTGAGGAAGCCGAGCATCTTCGTGGGGAGCTGGAGACGGCCAGATCGCAAGTTCGCACCTTGCGTGAGCGTCTTCTGGAATCCTATGATCAGGGGGAACAAGCGACCAAGGACGCTGTTAAGCACGCCTGGGAGAGCCACATGTCAGAGTATGATCTTGGGTGGTTCCAGCGGCGAATGGAGCACAGTGCCGCTGTGTTGGCTGCTGAACGTCTTGGTCAGCCGCCCCCTGAGTTTGTATCATCTGATGACGAGGACGATGCGGCCGCTCCCTGATTTGCTTCCTTTCCTGCTTTTTTTAAAAATTTTATTCAAGCGTTCCCGTGCCTAAGGGCAAAAAAAATTATGTTGTAAAGTTTTGGCGCTGATGGCGCATGTATCATTGTGCCTGCTGAGCACACAACAATTTTCTTTCTTTTTTCTGGTCAAGAATTCTGAGCTACTTTTACACGCCTTTCTACGGGCGTTGTCTTATAAGTAAATAGGTTTTTTGATGCTTCTCTTATCTCGCATTTACTTGCTCTTCATAATTTGATTATTCCTTAATCAATAGGCTTAATCAATAGGTATGATTGCCAAGGTGCAACCGAGTGTACACTAAGCACGTTGATGCCGCAGGCAACTGAGTATGCGCTAGGCCCTACTTTGGTCGTCACTTTCTTTGGCGAGCGTGTCTATAACGATATTGATTGACGCAAGTCAATCAATAGGTATGATTGCCGCTAGACATGCTCGTCAAATGGACTGTACGGCCAAACGTTCGTGCCGCCTAACTTTGAGCAAACAACCTTTGTTTCGAAGTTAATCGTGCCGCTGAAATTTTGAGCGGACAACCTTTGTTTCCAAGTGCTTGGTGCCTCTGGCAACTGAGCATGTGCTAGGCCCCACTGTGGTCGTCGCCTTCTTTGGCGAGCATGTCTATAACGATATTGATTGACGCAAGTCAATCAATAGGTATGATTGCCGCTAGACATGCTCGTCAAATGGACTGTACGGCCAAACGTTCGTGCCGCCTAACTTTGAGCAAACAACCTTTGTTTCGAAGTTAATCGTGCCGCTGAACTTTTGAGCGGACAACCTTTGTTTCCAAGTGCTTGGTGCCTCTGGCAACTGAGCATGTGCTAGGCCCCACTGTGGTCGTCGCCTTCTTTGGCGAGCATGTCTATAACGATATTGATTGGCGCAAGTCAATCAATAGGTATGATTGCCGCTAGACATGCTCGTCAAATGGACTGGCCGGCCAAACATGCGTGCCGCCGCGCATTTTAGCAAACAACCTTAATCTCTTTGATATTGGTGCCGCAGGCAACTGAGCATCCGCTAGGCACTACTGTGATAGTCGCTTTCTTTGGCGAGCGTGTCTATAACGATATTGATTGACGTAAGTCAATCAATAGGTATGATTGCCGCTAGACATGCTCGTCAAATGGGCTGGACGGCCATATTTTCGTGCCGCCGCACTTTTGAGCAAACAACCTATGTTTCAAAGTTGTTCATGCCGCTGGGCTTTTGAGCGAACAACCTATGTTTCAAAGTTGTTCATGCCGCTGGGCTTTTGAACAAATAACTTACGATTTAAGTTTATTTGTGCCGCTGGCACTTATTATGCTGTACTGGTCGGCCAGCGGCTTGCTTATATTGGGAGGGGAGTTGGATAGGTGATCAGCCTACAACTTGGTGCTAATCTGGGCCACTTCTTAGGCTTCAAACAATTAGTCTTGCTGAGTTTTTGCTAATCTGGGCCACTTCTCAGGCCGTCATACAATTAGGCTTTGGTTATGCATTGGAGTGTATATTTTTATATTCATTGTGCGAGCAATAAATATTACGAGACAAATAGAGTAGTATTATTTATAACTTTGCAAGGCGAATTTAGCCGGTTACAAAAGTAATTACTACCCTACTATGACCATTAGAGGCCGCTCCTTGGGCAATGGATCGTGGTAAGTAAGACAAGGCTTAGCACATATCTAGAAGAAATATTTCTTGAGATTGTCGGCATTCCAAGTGCGCGAAATAGGGCGGCCTTGCATGTCTTGAATGCGGTAGGTTCCATCTCTAACTTCATCATAGATCTCGTAAGGTCCCTCCCAAGTGGGCGTCAGCTTACCTTGTTCATTTGCTCGTCCTGTGGACTCCATTTTTCTAAGGACAAAATCTCCCACTTTGAGCACTCTATTAGAGACTCTCTTGTTGTATTCTCTTGCCATCCTTATCTTGTACAGCTGTTGTCTGAGCGCTGCATTTCCTCTAACCTCGGGCAGAAAGTCCAAGGCTGCTTTCATTGTCTCCCAGTTAGCATTTTCGTCATACAGCATGACTCTCAACGTTGGCTCACACATTTCTATGGGTAGGACAGCCTCGGCGCCATAGGCTAGCAAGAAGGGTGTTTCACCGGTTGAATTCTTAGCCGTGGTGCGGATGGACCATAAGACATTTGGCAGCTCATCAGCCCATAGACCTTTGGCTTCGTCAAGCTTCTTTTTCATTCCTTCAGAGATAATTTTGTTGAACGCCTCAACCTGACCATTGGCTTGGGGTCGTCCGACTGATGCAAAACAGGTGTGTATACCGTGATCTGCCAGCCACTCTTTCAGCTTAGGCGTCTCAAACTGGGGCCCATTATCGAAGACGATAGCCTGTGGAATCCCAAAGCGAGTCATGATGTTCTTCCAAATGAATGCTCTCACATCAGCAGTTTTTATGTTTTTGAGCGCTTCTGCCTCCACCCATTTGGTGAAGTAATCTACAGCAACGATGACATAACGCCTTCCTCCTGGTGCGGTCGTGAATGGGCCTAGGAGATCCATCCCCCATTTAGCAAATGGAATTGGGCTTGTAATGGGCGTCAGAACTCGTGCCGGTTGATGTATTAGGTGAGAAAAGCGCTGACATTTGTCACACTTCTTGACCAGTGAGATTGCGTCCTCCTTAAGGGTCGGCCAGTAATAGCCGGTTCGAAGTGCCTTTTCAGCCAAAGCCCTTCCACCAATATGCGAGCTGCACAACCCCTGATGAAGGTCTTCTAGAATTTCCTGCCCCTTGTCAGGTGTTACACATCTTAACAAAGGACGGGAGTAGGCCTTTTTGTAGAGGGTGCCGTTCCACATTTCAAACCAAGAACATTTCTTTTGAAGTTTTGCCGCTTCCCTTGAGTCTTCGGGCAAGGCTCCATTCATTTTGAAGTTTACTATGTCATCCATCCATGTGGACGTTCTGTCAAGAGTTTCCACCTCCATTTGCTCAACACTTTTGTGCTCTTTTACCTCCCAAAACACGTGCCGAGGGGTATCACAAGACGCGGAACTTGCCAACTTTGACAGGGCATCAGCTTGGTTATTTTCCGAGCGAGGGACTTGCCTTACTTCAAAACTTTTCAGTGGCTCTACTTCCTGATGGACGGCCTGCATGTATTTGACCATAGTCGGATCCCTAGCTTCGTAGGTCCCATTAACTTGGCTCACAATCAGTTGGGAGTCAGATAGTGCTACAATCTCCTCGGCGCCTGCCGCCTTACACATTTTAATGCCACAAAGCAGGGCTTCATATTCGGCTTCATTATTTGACGCCTGGAAGTTAAATCGCATAGCATATTCAAAAGTATCTCCTTCTGGGGAGTGACAGATTATCCCTGCTCCACATCCATTCTGTGTGGATGAGCCGTCTACATACACTGTCCACACTGTGCTTGTATTCTTGGCAAAGTCTGGCCTCGTCATTTCAACAATGAAGTCGGCACATGCCTGCCCCTTGACAGCTTTCCTCGGCTCATAGGTGATATCAAAGGCGTTCAGCTCTATTGCCCAATTCAGCATTCGTCCTGACGCCTCCAGCTTTGTGAAGGGCAGTTTGAGCGGCTGATCGGTGTAGATCACTATTTTGTGAGCTAAGAAATAAGGACGGATCTTTTTGCTGGCCATGAACAGAGCTAAGCCAAACTTTTCCACTGTAGGATATCTAACTTCAGCATTTTGAAGAACATGACTGACAAAGTATACCGGCATCTGTATTCCCTCCCTCTCTGTCAGTAGAACGACACTCAACAAGTGCTCGGACACGGCGAGATACATGTACAAAGTCTCTCCTAGCAAGGGACTAACAAGACGAGGCAAGGTGTGTAAGTGCTCCTTTAATCTGACCAATGCCGCCTCGGCCTCGTCCGACCATTCAAACTTGGCCTTCTTTCTGACAGACCTAAAAAAGTAGTGGCACTTGTCTCCAGCCCTGGAAAGGAATCTGCCCAGGGCGGCCAAGCAACCTGTGAGCCGCTGGACCTCCTTCACTGTCTTTGGTGAGCTCATATCAATTACTGCCTGGATTTTGTCTGGGTTGGCTTCAATTCCTCTTTCATCAATCAAGAAACCTAAGAATTTGCCTGCCGTCACCCCGAACACACACTTCTTAGGATTCAACCTCATGTTGTAAGCTCGAATAGTTTCAAATGTCTCCCTGAGATCAGTTATGTGCGCCGCCCTCAGCTTACTTTTTACGATCATATCGTCAATGTAAGCTTCCATATTCCTGCCGAGCTGCTTAATGAACACAGTGTTAATAAGACGCTGAAAGGTGGCCGGTGCATTTTTTAACCCAAACGGCATCACCTTGTAGCAGTAAAGGCCTTGTTCAGTAACAAATGACGTTTTTTCCTGGTCGTCAGGCCACAACGGAATCTGGTGAAACCCTGAGTAGGCATCCATAAAGCTCATCATGGCATGCCCCGCTGTAGAGTCGACGAGCCGGTCAATCTTGGGCAATGGGAAACTGTCCTTTGGACATGCCTTATTGAGGTTGGTGTAATCAACACACATTCTCCAGGTACCATTAGGTTTTTTGACGAGGACCACGTTAGCAACCCAGTCGGGGTACTGACTAGGCCTGACGAACCCAGCCTCCATCAACTTCTGTATTTCCGCGGCTGCCGCCTGATTTCTATCTTCCCCATGGTTCCTTTTCTTCTGACGAACCGGTTTAAAGTTTGGGTCCACATTCAGCTTATGGACGGCCACAGCAGGGTCAATACCCGGCATTTCGTCCACCGTGAAAGCAAAGATATCTTCAAATTCTCTCAAAAGGTGGACCAACTCTGCCGCCAGCGGGTCGTCAGGAGAAATCCCGATGGGCACTACTCTGTCAGGTTTGTCTGTGTTTAAAACCACATTGAAATGGGCCCCAACAGGCTCTGGGCGTCTCTCTTCCATGTGCCCTGCTGAGATAGTTAATGTTTCTTTGACGACCTTGGGTTGCGTGTCGCCACATTTTCGTTTGTTGCTCGACGTCCCTTTCTCTTCACCCGTCCCCCATGCTTCTGGACTCAAGGTGGTTAGGTAGCAATCTCTAGCTTGTTGCTGGTCACCATGTATAGTGCTGACGCTCCCATCGTCACAAATGAACTTAAGAAGCATCAGATGAGTCACAATGACAGCCTTTGCCCTGTTCAACGTGGGACGCCCCAAGATGATGTTATATGCCGTCAGATCTTTCACTATGAGAAAACGGACATCCATTTGCCGAGATTCCTTTTTATTTCCCATCCTCAGAGGAAGGGTAATTATGCCGACTGGGTGGATGACACTACCTCCGAAGCCTATAATGGGATAGTGGATTTTCTCAATTTTTGAGGGATCATGTTGCAGCCGATTCAAGCACTCTAGACTAATTATGTCCGACGAACTTCCTGTATCAACCAAAATACGCCTAACCCTTAGGTTAGCAACTTTTAACTCAATTACCAAAGGATCGTCATGCGGGGTGGAGATTTTCCCACGGTCGGCCTCGCCGATTTCAACTTTTGGAAACGGGTCAACTGTGGCCTTGCCGGACAGCATCACTTGCCCCAATCGCTTGGCATAATCCTTCTGGCCCCTCATGGTCGGCCCGCCGGCGGCCAATCCTCCTGAGATGACTGCCACGCACTCTGGGTCGGTACGATTCCCATCTTCCTCCGAGGGAGGGGATTTGTTTTTCTTGTAGAAGGGTTTGCCAGAACCTCCCGTGTTCCTGCTGATATAACTTTTTAAGAACCCCTTGGTGGCTAGGCCGTCCAATGCCCTTTTCAAGCTCTTACATTCATTGGTGTCATGCCCAATGTCACTGTGAAAGTGACAGTACAGTTTGGGGTCCCTACTTTCTGGTGGTGACTTCATGGGAAATGGACGATCAATGTCATATTTGGACCCGACGTCCATCAGGATTGTGTACATGTCTGTGTTATACTCGAATCGCTCCCGATCATAAGTTCTGGGCCGTTTCTGACCTGCCGCTCCGGGGGCCCTGTCTGATTCTTTTGCAATAGCCCACGTCCCGTTAGGCCGGTTCTTCTTTTCAAATTTCTCCTTTTTTGCCGCTAGCTCGGCGGTATCACTTCCTCTGGGGTCTTTCGGGACGCTGCAAATCTCTGTTGCATGAATGAAGGCCTCCGCCTCATCCAACACTTCTGCCATTGTTCGGACGCTTTTCTTTACCAGATCAAACTTGAAAGAGCCCTTTTTAAGCCCTCGAATGAAGTTATCGAATGCAACACCATCTGGCAAATCCGGAATTTGCCCTGCCTCTAGATTGAATCTCTTTACATAACTCCTCAGGGACTCGTCCTTCCCCTGCTGAATCCTACTCAGATGCATGCTCGTCTTCTTCTCTTCCTTGTGAGCCATGAACCGAGTAGAGAACAATAGCTCGAGCTCCAAAAGAGCGAATAGTTCCGGCTGGAAGTCTCTCGAACCACTTAGAGGCTACTCCTTTGAGTGTGCCCGGAAAATACTTACACCAGGTTGAGTCAGTTGTTCCTTGGACATACATGTGATGCCGGTAAACCAAGAGGTGCATGTCCGGATCTGTGGTACCATCGTAAGCATCAATGTTGGGCGGCTTGACTTTGGGTTCCCTCGGGGCTCTCATGATGGAGTCTGCAAAAGGGGTGGTGTGCCCTAGGGCCATGTTGGACACCCCCTCCTGAATGTGATATACAGGGTCTTGACGCCTGGAGTAGGGTAGCCGCTGGGAGGACTCGCGTCCGCGAGTTTGACGGGTTGGACGGGTGGCCCCTGGACGTGCCTGGCTCAGATGCGTATAAGTTGGTTGAGGGAGAGGTCTATCCGGCATGACGGGGGTTGACCCAGTGTCAGAAAGTTCAGACTCAGAGTCGGGCAACTGCTCTGCGCGTGGCTGCTCACGTCCTCGGGACGTTTCTCCGATCAGCCGCCGTGGCATTCGGCGTGGTAGGTAAGACATTGCCTGATTGGGCTGACTTGTTGGCGGCTGTCTCCTTAGGTCCTCGCCTGTCAGCCTGGTCCAGACATTTGGGGGGCGCAAAGAAAGTGTTGGCCTATTGCTTGCCGGCCTCTCATGATTTGCAGCCACAGCAGTGGTGTAAATCAGCATACTCTTCTGTACCTCAGCATTAACTGTCTTCCCCACATCAGCTTGGAACTCAGCCAAAATAGCCCGAAGAGCACCCACAGAGACAAGCATATCAGGGTTCTCCTCTATTACCGTATCCACCCGAGGATCCAGGTGTCCTCCGGGAGGGGTGCGATTGGCCTGGTCGTCCTCCTCGCTGAGCACCTCTACCTCGGCAGTGTGACGAGGGGTGTGCCCGGCCGCAAATGTACGCGCGGCATCTTCAGTGATTCTTGTGGCCGGCGTATGATGTTCAGTCGGCATTTCTCTTTCGAGGGGTGGTCGCTCTACGCGCGTAGGCCGCCCAGCATCGTTGTCCTGTCGTTGATCTTCCATGTTACCGTACCTCCCCACAGACGGCGCCAAATGTTGTGGGGTTTTTCCGGTGAGATACCTTGGAGGTTTCTTGGTAACTTTTAAAGATTAAACAAGATTGTATTTTTATAGAGAGAGAAAGTAGAGAGAAGGCAGAGCAGCAATTGCCCTAGAATATATTGATTGTCACCCCTTTTTCTAGGGAAGTGGGAATATTTATAGTACTAGGTTTTTGTGGGAATGACCTAATATTCCCCTTACATGATTGGCTGGGGAATGGGAGAAGGACACGTGTCCTTTCTCCTTACAATTCTCTGATCCCTTGTAGCAATAGTGGGCTATTTGGGCCTATTGTGCTTAGTAATTCACTTGGGATACATACTAATTAAGCCCTTTTCCAGGTATAGGTTTTATACGTACATTTATACATACTTAAATACATACATTGTAGATACCTAGATTAATACTCATGCCCCGGAGTAGACTTTGCATGATTTCTGCTTAGGGGGCGCAATACGTGCCAGGTGTCACATCTTCATTGGTGCACGAAGGCATGGTAATTTTGCCCACAACATGAATCATGAAAAACGTTTAGAAAATGGAAATAGGTTCGTTTGTTGGTAGTTGGGATCGAAAATGCCATTTTTGGCCATGAATGACCTATATCGACCCAAATGACCCATAGGCGTGCATAACGAACTTGAAATGAGTCTTACAAACATATAACTAGTCATATGAATTATGAAAAACGTTTAGAATATGGAAATAGATTCGTTTGTGGGTAGTTGGGATCGAAAATGCCATTTTTGGCCATACATGGCCTATATCGACCCAAGTGACCCTTAGGCGTGCATAACGAACTTGAAATGAGTCTTATAAACATATATGAATCATGAAAAAGGGTTAGAATGTGGAAAGAGGTTCGTTTATTGGTAGGTGGGATCGAAAATGCCATTTTTGGCCATAAATGACCTATATCGACCCAAATGACCCTTAGGCGTGCATAACGAACTTGAAATGAGTCTTATAAACATATAACTAATCATATGAATCATGAAAAAGGGTTAGAATGTGGAAAGAGGTTCGTTTGTTGGTAGTTGGGATCGAAAATGCCATTTTTGGCCATATATGACCTATATTGACCGAAATGACCCATGGGCGTGCATAACGAATTTAAAATGAGTCTTATAAACATATAACTAATCATATGAATCATGAAAACGTTTAGAAAATGGAAATAGGTTCGTTTGTTGGTAGTTGGGATCGAAAATGTCATTTTTGGCCATAAATGGCCTATATCGACCCAAATGACCCTTAGGCGTGCATAACGAACTTGAAATGAGTCTTATAAACATATAACTAATCATATGAATCATGAAAAAGGGTTAGAATGTGGAAAGAGGTTCGGTTGTTGGTAGTTGGGATCGAAAATGCCATTTTTGGCCATATATGACCTATATCGACCCAAATGACCCTTAGGCGTGCATAACGAACTTAAAATGAGTCTTATAAACATATAACTAGTCATATGAATCATGAAAAATGTTTAGAATATGGAAATAGATTCGTTTGTTGGTAGTTGGAATCGAAAATGCCATTTTTGGCCATACATGGCCTATATCGACCCAAATGACCCTTAGGCATGCATAACGAACTTGAAATTAGTCTTATAAACATATAACTAATCATGTGAATCATGAAAAAGATTTAGAAAGTGTCCTTAAGTTCATTTGTTGATATTTAGGATCGAAAATGCCATTTTTGGACAAATATGATCTATATCGAGCCAAATGAGACTTAGATGTGCATAAAGAACTTGAAATGAATCTTAGTACACTCAGAAAGTTTTTTTCGCGACCAATATAATTTCTGTTTTCGCATATGAAACTTAATTTAATTTATTGGTTTGCATGTACGTTGTTCTTTTAAAGGTTTTCAAAACTCCAAGGGAGGGGCCCTTTACCAAAGAGGAGTTGGATGAAGTTCGAGACAAGTGGGCTACTTACTTCAACGATTGTGAACTACCCTCAGTTTAATAAATAGAGCATGCTTGTAGTTATCCGTGACTCTTACATTTTTTTTGCTATTTATTGATTTAATTAATTACATTTGAATTAATTCGGTAATATTATTGGAAATTTGAAATTTATATCACTTTTGAGGAATGTCAAGCTGATGTTTGATGAAACAGTATTCTATAAATTATAATGCGGAATTTTATAATGTAGAATTTTTTATTTTTTTAAAAAAAAAAAAACTCAAAAGTTGCCCTTGTTTGCAACAAGAGCAACTTATGTGAAGCTTATAAGTTGCCCTTGTATGCAAGAGGGAAACTTATAAGTTTCACATAAGTTTCCCTTGTTGCAAACAAGGGCAAGTTATAAGAGTATAAGTTGCCCTTGTTAAGGGCAACTTTTGATAATTACACAAAAGTGACCCCCCATATGTTGCCCTTATAATTGGCAACTTATAAGCCTATTTTAAGGGCAACTTATGATGTTTTTTCCTCTAGTGGTAGTTGTGTAACGCGAGTGTAGACACCTAATTCGTGTCTCCCCTAATGAGGAAATGAGGAAACCATTACCCTTGCTAGGTGGTTGGTACAAATCCGTGCGGAAGTCCCAATTGCTAAGATATGTTCCAAAATCCAAAATCAAAAGTCCAACTTTTGAGCCAGTTCCCATTCAGGAACTCGGTACAAAATTCAATTTTTTAAAATCAAATTCAAAATCCAAACACAGTCTCACCCAATGGACCTCTCCATTGGTTTTACAAGGCTATTTCCAGTCGAAATCACATTAAGCATTCAAAATTCGGCCGCCGACCCATAAAACCGAGCATGCCGGGCCCTGTCCCGTAAAACCTAGTCCAAAATACAAAACCCGGAAGCGAAATGGTGTGTTTTTTTAGTCGCAAAATGCCTTAACCACCAAGCAAAGCTACACTCTAAATTCGTACAAATTCGTACAAGGTACAAAGCTACAATACAAAAACAAAAGGACGGCGTCATCGTCCTTTGGTGGGACCTGGGACACATCACCTGCGTCGAGTGCTGGCCTTGCGCTGGGCGCTGACGTGGCTAGGCATTTAGGCACATAATCTTCTATTTAAACCCCTCATTTTCACCCAAATGAGGGGAGGAACAATTCAATACAACGTCGTAATACTGGTTTTTCCTCTCAAAAAATTCAAACATTAATTCAATCTTCAACTTTCAATTTTCCTACAATTTTCTAAAATATCAAAGCAATTGGGGGTACAAATCAAAAAACTAGCCTAAACCTAGCAAGGTAAACCGAATCCCTAATATAAATTACCATGATTCAATCAAAGTTTCTACCTTTCTAATTTCAAGTTTACTAATCCTATGATGTTCTTTTGTTGATTAATACACACTTGAACTAGGAAATGTCAAAAAGGAGTAATCTTTGAGGGGATTTCATGCTTGAAACCCCCCCTCAAATGATTATACAAACTCCTTCTACAAGTTTCAAGTTTCAATCTTTATGCTTTGTTTTCAAAAAACATGATTAATAAGTTGAAGCTTTCATCCTTGAAAGTATTCCTTACAACAATCATCATCAAATCTTTAAAAAAAAACCTCAACTTTATACAAGTTCAAGGATGCTTGGGAAAGTGCAAACCCTTTTCCAAGCTAGAACACATGAGAATTTCAATTTCTATCATCAACATTCAAGTTCTATATTTAATATTCAATGATGTTTCAGTGTGATCAACTTATCCTTAAACTAGAATCAATTTCAAGTCATGGAGCATATTAAAGGTGAGGCCTTTTAACATGAAAAGGTCCAATCTTTGAGAGTCAAAATTCCTAATTTTAATATTCAAGTTCTATATTCAAGTTCAATTTTCATTTCAAATTCTATGTTCAAAGTCAATGATGCTTAAAGATGAGAAACTCATCTAATGTTGAGATTTTCTAGAGAATTAAATCCGTGTCGGGCACACTTATAATTAAGAAGTTACTTGGCGTTCGGATTTCAAATACAATAGTACAATTTCAATATCGTCATTTCAATATCGCACTTTCAATATCGCACTTTCAATATCGCACTTTCAATATTGCACTTTCAATTCCGTAGATTCAATATCGCAATTTCAATATCGCAATTTTAATTCCGCAATTTCAATATCGTACTCTTTACTCGTCTTTTTAAGGCGATGTGGTTTGTACGCATTTCGATAATTCCTTTATTTTGTGATGATGCTTTACATGTTTATTGCTTTCATCACCTAATATGCTAAATACAACATACAAAAGGTTACATCATGCTTAACAAAGATAATTTTTGAACAAACCGGCCTTAGGTTCCCTTAATTAACTTTAAAGCAAAGTGACCACGTACAAGTAGCAATTTCAATGTTCTAAAATGCATGATTCAATCTAGTGCCATGATGAGGATTTCATGAAAACGATCCTTGTCTTGTATTCGAATGTATTTCTAAAGCTTGCCAAAATAAGCGGTTCGTTCCCGTACCCGAATCTCACACATTAGGTTTCAAGATTCAATGCCTTATCCAAAAGAGTGAATTTTGGTCCTTCCAAACCGGACCCTTAAAATGTTTGGTGGCGACTCCTTCAAGATTCGAAATTTCAAAAGTTGTAGGGATTGTCCTAAAAAATCATAAAAGAACCCCCTATAATCTAGAGACTCCACTGGGGAGTTCTAAATTTACAATTTGAGTACACAAGCAACTTATAAGCAATCTTCCACCGCTACGCTCAAGTTCTGGATGGCAGCAGTAGCGTTGGGCGCAGGCTTGCGTCTGGCACTGCTGCCTGCTTTGGCTTCCAGTGGCTGATTGCCCATTCTCCCCAAATATTCGAGTGGGAGTTTAGCACGGATTTTGATCTTCGAAAGAGCGCTCCAAACTTCGAGAACAAAGGCCGTAAGGTAAGCTTTTCAAATACAATATTCAAATACAATTGTGATTCTAGGCATCTCATGCATGTTTTCGAAAATACTATTTGTGCAAAATGAATTTCTACCTTGCCCAACATGAATGTGTTCTACATTCGGATTAGCCCCGGGGGTAAAGGAGCGGTCACTCTCCATACGGTTCCTGACCAAAGTGTTTGACCACTTCTGAGCCGACCGAACCTTGACATTTGCTTGATGTTCCTGACATCTTGCATGGAGTTCGTCTGCCAACAAACACTTCCCCTAGGCATGGTGAAACGATTGTTGCCGGATCCGCCTCTTAGTCAAGGACCTTTTTCCTCCTAAGCCGACCACTTGAATCATACAAAACTTATCCCGACCCTAGGTTGAGAACTTTGCATGTCGCATTCATATTCATGCTAATGTGACAACGTGCTATTTGTGCATTGTGTGGGCGTCTTTGCACGCGTGAATGACTAACCTCGAGTTCTAGCTTTTCCAAAACCATTAGCCTCCAACTAGGAAACCTAACCCCTAGGAGCATCATTCAAACCTCATGCATCTAAAATCGCCGATTTAGGGTCTTCTAGGAGTGCCACTCCATTTGAATCAAAACCCCTTAACACGCTTCACGCACAAATTCAAATCCAATCCAACGGCGTCATACTGCCGAATTTCCAAGTCAAATTTCCAAGTCAAATTTCTAAATCCAAGTTTCAAAAATTCAATCCAACAACGTTGTAATGCCAGATTTCCAAGTCAAATTTCCATGTCCAAGTTTCAAAAATTCAATTCAACGGCGTCATAATGCCAGATTTCCAAGTCAATTTTCCAAATCCAAGTCCTATGCTCAAAATCCTAAGTTCAAGTTTCCAAATCTTTGGTGGCGTAATGCCGAACTTTCAAATCCTTACTCAAAACCTTTCAAAAATCTGGTTCCAACTTTAAATGCCTCAAGCCTATGGCGGCATAATGCCGGATTTTCATGTTCAAAAATTTTAAATTCCAAGTTCAAGGTCTCATCTAATATAGAAATCTTCTCTTTTCTAATTCCAAATTCAATTTCTCAAATTAAACTCAAGTATCAAAATTCAATGTTCGAGCTTCAAAGAATCTTATCTACCATTACTCTCAAATACAAGATTCCAAAAACACTTCCAACGGGTTGAAAATCTCTAGAAATAATACAAACTTTAAAAACATTCCTATTGGGTTGAAATTTCCTAGAAATAATGCAAGATTCAATCTCCCGCGGGTTGAAAGTCCCTAGAAATAATTCCAAACCTTTGGGTTGAAAATCCCTAGAAATAGTACAAAATAAAATGGGTTAAAATCCCTTGAAATAATCCAAACCCCTTTGCTAATTCCAAATACAAATTCCGATGGGTTGAAATTCCCCTAAAATATTCAAATTCTATCGCGGGTTGAAAGTCCCTTGAAATAATACAAATTCAATTTCTAAATTCTACTGGGTTGAAATTCCCTTGAAATACTCCATGTCCTAATGCCGGTTTGAAATTCCCTATAAATATTCCATGTCCTAATGTCGGGTTGAAGTTCCCTTTAGATATTCCAAGTCCTAATGTCGAGTTGAAATTCCCTTAAATATTCCAAGTTCTATTATTTGGTCGAAATTCCCTTGAAATATTCCAAATGCTTATTCAAAAGAAGGTAGTCTCCACAAAAGAATGAAGCTCCTTTTCAAATATTTCCAACAGGTCGTAAATCCCGATACAAGTGCAAATTCCATACAAAGCTCCAATAGGTTGAAATTCCTCTGAAATATTTCCAATGGGTTGTAAATCCCAATATAAGTACAATTATCCAAAATCCCGAGTCTTCGGAGTGGCACTTAGAGAGGCAGGTCTATGTCTCATTCACCTGCATGCATATCATGTCATGTGTCGGGAAATCTAAATTCTAAATACAAGTCATATATCTCATAGGTGCTTGGACTCATTCTCTCAGAATACAATTCAAGATGACGTCATTGGCAGCCGTTATCGCAGAGCTCTTTGACCGCGTTGATGAAGCCGAAGCTCGGATAAGGGCTCTCGAAGACAATCAAGAAACTCTTTTCAACGTTGTAGGGTCTTTCGACGCGGAGGAAATTTCTCTTACCCCTGTGAGCTATCTCAACATCCTAGAACATACACTTGATCCTGTGCAATCTAATGTGGAAAATGAAGATTCAGAGTCTGGGTACATTACTGGGTTTCCTCAAGAGGATATCTGTGGGATATGGGCTAGCGACGACAAAGATGTATACCATTGCCCCCCTATCGAGAGCATCTCTGATGATCAGTGCCAAGAAATTGTGAACGCCGATTGGTACTTGGGCACAAAGGCAGAAAACAGTGTTCAGGTCATGACTCGATCCGGTAGAATTCAAGAACCAGTCCACAGGGTTGTCCCGCAACTAATATCCCTCCGCTCATTGTGGAGAATCCCCTGATCAAGCAATTGAAGCGTACAAAAGAAGAAGTTAACATTTGGCAACTCATAACTTCCTCAGTTGCGCATCGCACAGTCCTGATCAATGCTCTAGTCAAATTGAACTTCACCCCCGAGGTTACCCCTGATGAATTGGTACGGTTGTTATTAAATCTAGAAGGGGGGATTACTTTCACGAATGAAGACCTTCCACCTGAGGGGGCGAGCCACCATAAGGCACTCTATCTGACTGTTGAATACACAGATAAAACCATTCCTATGACTCTAGTAGATAATGGATCGGCCATCAATGTGTATCCACTTCACACTGCTGAAATTTTGGGTTTTACTACAAGTGACTTTTCTAGTTCCTCCCAGGGCGTTCGCGCCTATGATAACACTCGTCGGAAAGCAAGGGGAACCCTCACCCTCCTACTAAGGACAGACCCGATTGAACCCAAAGTGAGCTTTCAAGTGCTCAACATCAAAGCAAGTTTCAATCTCCTTATGGGAAAAACTTGGATCCATGATCTCAAGGTTGTGCCTTCTTAGCTCCATCAGAAAGTTCGAATGGAGGTCAAGGGGAATACCATCACCCTGAATGCATCTCATCTAAGGACCAAGGTAGCTGACAAAGCCCTGATATTGATAGAGCATGATGACAATGATGAAGACCTTTGGAGGTTCAGTGCTGAGGTAGGAGCCATCAAATCCAAAATGAACCCCATGACAAGGCATATAATGATCAAATGTGGACGATTCTTGGGTGCCACTCTACTACCACCTAATGAGTCTCCTTTAAAGACTTCGGGACAAACTAATTGCTTTGGTCTGGGATACAAGCTAACTAAGCACAAAGGCAAGAAACAAGAGGCCAAGCTAAGGGCTCGTCGATCCGGTAACGATCAGTTGAAGCTACACCCCCATCAACGCACACTCTCAATGGGCAATTCGTGAAGGAAGGAGAAGATAACTTGTACTTCGAATTTCCGGATCCTTTCTATGACACTTCAAATGGGATCATCTACCCTGGGTTCAAGATCTTGCAAGACTGTCATTTCCTCGAAGATTTCCCTCCAATACAAGACAAGGTTGTCTTTGAATGCCTTGATTCATCAGCTTTTAGTCTTCTGTTCGGCCATTAAACAACATCAATCATCTCCGAAGACACCATGCTCCAAATGATCACTCAAATTGAAAGCTTTGACCCATCCAAGCTTATTGCTCCCAGTGAAAAGATGGTCAATGGCTGGAGGAAGTCCCTCAAGATTACTGCTCCAAATGGCAAGATGTTCAAGATTACTGTGGGCAAAGGATCTATGAGAGCGAGTCTGAGGATGAGTCTGGATCTGATTCTAGTGATGAGTCTAAGAGTCTAGAGTTAGAGTCTTGTATCAATGATTGATTGTAATGCAAAAACCATTCACACTTTAAAATCTATCCATGTAACTTTTAGCTTTATTCTGTTTAAAGAGATACTGAATCTTGCTAAAATCTTGGCATTGCCATGTGATAAAAGGTGAAGGCACCTCTTCAAGGTCATTTCATGTTTAACTTTAGTGATAACAGCCTAGCTTTATACTTAGTTAAAGAATTCATTACTTAGACTTACTAATATGGGTTGAGAGTCTCTTTTGAGTCTCTCAATTGTGTTTGATTTAGTAATTACTTTTACAGAATCCAAACAACGCTAAACTCATATGTAACCATTTAGAATTTGAATGTCATTTTCAATAGAGAGATATGTATCTCATATGTAGAACCAATAAACATGACTTAGCTCCCACTAAACTCCTCATCTACAAGATGGTCCATATTTTCATAAAGCTATGATTGCTCAATAGCCTTGTTGAAAAATATGGTCCAATTCCCACTTGCATGCTTTAATCTACAAATAGATTTCTTAAGCTTGCTCTTTTATCTAGCATCCAAAACTTTTACATTGTGTGATGTATACATTTCCTTTTTACAAGTCCAATTGAGGAAGGTGTTTCGTTTTCCAATTGCTATATTGCCATATGTAATGATTTCTAGATTTATCCAAAATAGTTCAAGCATTCCGACTTGGTGAAAAACATTTCAACATTATCAACGCCGTGAAGTTGTTTATAATCTTTAACCACCAATCTAGCTTTTCTTTCGTATGTGTATACAATATCATCTTTGTATGTTTTAAAAACATGTTTGCAACCAATGGATTGAACCCTTTATGCAAATCAACGTTGTATGTTTAGAAAACATGTTTGCAACAAATGGGAGTGAACCCTTTATGTAAATCAACCAAATCATAGATTTGATTCTTTAAGATGGAGATACTTTGGATAAAATGGCCTCAAACCATTTTATCCGGCCTCGAACCATACTTATGCTTCTGATGGCCTCAAACTTTACTTGGGAATTTTAATTCGCGTAGCTAACCTGTAAGTCGTATGTTTTTGAAACACTTCCAAGTCTTCATAGTTTTTATACATCAAGATATCTATGTATCTATCTTGGCTGAATTCTATTCCTTATACGATTTACCTAGGTATTGAACATCAGACGTTAGTGTCTATAAAGACATTACTTAAGTCCTTTGAGTATTAGGATTCTCTTGAACCACTTCCAAAGTCTTCCTGAAGTTCTTCCAAAGGCTTCTACGTATGGAGCTTTTCCAAAGACTCCTAAGTATCCTACATTTGTTTGTTGCTTTACTCGAAGTTCTTTTGAGGTCACTTCGAGGTCATTTTTCTCCCACTTGCCTTTTTGGAAATATGATGGTTTCCTAAAAGATATTATCTAGAGAAACAAACATATGTTCTCAGATTTGTGGTAGAATCCATACCTTTTGTTTCTATGAGTCGCTCATAAAGAAACATATATCTATTCTTGAGTTTGTTTGATGTAAACACTAACTCCCACTGGATTTGACAACCCTAGATATATATATGCTGAAAAAATGTATTGAACCGAAGTTCAATCCTTATGACATCTTATCCTTAGCTTTGACAACTTTGTTTAGTGTGATAGTCACTTGAGAGTATCATTTAGAAACTATATAGGAAAATAGTCATGATTATCATCAATCTAATAGATTTCGATTTCTCCATTTGGACATACCATATTCTTATGGAGCTTCGATTTTTATATGCCATATAAACAATCTAGATAATCTTTCTTGGCTCATGCAAACAGCACCTTGACCCAGCCTAGATGTTCCAAAATTCTTGCCAAGTTGATTTTATACCCTTTTGTGAATCGCATTGAAGCATTTCACATATTTCACCTTGAGTAAATATAGCCATATTTTCTCAAATTTTTGTGAAATAGGTAAGTCATAAAATCCATCTTTGGTCTATGAACGTAATTTTCTAGAACCTTCTGACAATGGTCCATGTATATGTCATGTTCAACAAGTAAGACCCACGTGTCTTAAATTAATCAACTTTCAAAAAATCCATGCCATGGAATCTTAGAATGTTGTCTTGTTGATATGGTCGTATGACATTGCCAAAGATATGTGGAACACAAATCAAAATTTGATTTCAACCTTCTGAATTTGAGTGTGAAGAGATTTGTTTGTTTATTAATCAATCATATGACTCAACCCGTAAATTACCATTCCATTCAAATAAACACTCAACGAATGTTTTTGTTTACTTTGAATGTGAGTCTTTCTATTGTCCAAACAAAAATTGTTTATGATGATTAATGGAACATAATGCCATTAAGTTCCAGCCTTTAGAAGGACTTTAAAACAAATGATGACCCTACAGCTAATGTAGCACGACTTTGCTTCATTTCCCACGTGTAGGTCAATAACCCGACTTAGCTCTCGGAATTTGAGTTCTTAACAAGAGTTAGAGCCTCAAGCGATAATGTAATACCATAGGAGTTTATTTGCTAAGTCGTTTATCTTTAACATAAACTTCAAGGTAGAAATAGAATTTCTGAATTCATTTCTTTTGTTCCAGTTTCCTATCCTTTCTAGCACGTTTTCTTATAGTCCAAAAGATTTTACTCTTTGCTTGATCTTCTTACTTTGTTATGCTTACAAAGTCCCTTTCTTTTATTCACTTTGAATGACAACATCCAATGAGTCTAGTTCATTTATTGAATCAAAAGAAAATTGGTTGTTAACCATTGGTTATACATGAGCCTTTAACTCAATACTTCATTATTCAAAAATTACCCAGTATTCTGAATATATGAGGTCCAATTGGTCTACCATTCAAATTTTAGTTTGAAAACAACCATGCAGATCACTATAAGAAAATAGCATTCAAGATACGCTCTCATTCTCCTTTTCTTTGAGAATCGCTCTCAAAATTAGTTACCAATCGATCGAGGGAATATCGCCGTTCTATTATCCGAACGCAATAAGGTTTGAAGATTTACAATTCTACAAAATGAACTAGCAAAGAAAAACATTTATCATACTTAAATAACTTGAAATAAAAGCATTCATGCAATCATTAAAGCTATTAAACATTTCATTCATGCAAAAATAAAACATGGTCCATAATGAATGAAAGGATTCCAAGACCCTAAAATTCCTAAATCCTTAAGCATCTTTGGCATGTCTTGAGTCTTTTAAGATTCTAGGTAAGCAAAACCAAATTCTAGTAACCTCCAAATTACTCTTGGTTAATAAATTAATGCCATAATTGATCCCTTTTCCACAACATATATGCCATTGTTGTTTGAGTTAAAACCACAATCAACGTGTTCCTTTGGGATACCTTACCATCTAAGTGCTTGATTTGGAAGGCCTACTACCTTTGGCGGAAACCTACTACCTTAGATCCTTAGATTTTTGTAAGTGCTTAATTTGGAAGGCAATTATACACTCAATATTACTTTGGACCTGGTTGTTTCTATGTCGGTTTGATTATTTAGTGAACTAAATCTAATCGAATATACAAAAAACATTCATGCATAATATACATTCATTCACAATATATAAGTGCATAATTTAACTTTGGTGAACTAGTATGGACCAAAACTTTGTCTTGAAGCATCCAATCTTCCTTCACCTTGTTAGCTTGGCATCGTCTTGAACTTCATTCAAAGATAACTTAAAGTTCTAAATTTCCTAGAAGAACTTGAAATAATAAATAATTACATCAAAACTTCAATGGTACGCAGACCATATTTAAAACTTTACATTAAAATATAAAACGTTACAAAGACCGTATTTAACTATCCTAGATTGGCCATACTAGTCACCTTGAATACCTGCAATACATAAAATATTTTCTATGCATTCATCCATTCTTGTTCTAAAACGAATGGCCCAAATAAATATGCAAGTATTTACATGATTTATTTAAAAATCACGTTCACGTAAAACGCGTCCTAAAAGATTAATCAATTCCGAATTATTAATCCTTAGAACTATTCTAATAAAAATTAAATTTAATTAAAATAATGGTGCCCTACGAAAATAATTAGAATTAATTATTTCATTTAATTTCATTAAATGCCTCCCACTTAAACCAATATTTTAATTTGGATAATTTAATTTTAAATATTTAAACTTACGACCCAGCCCAAGTTAAAAAAAACTAAAATAAATAAAAAATCCACCGTTAGCCGTTTCATGCAAAATTAAATTCAAAGCCTAAGCGTAGAAAAATAGCCAATTTGTGCAACATGGGCTAGACTTGCGACCAACCAATGTCGCCTTGTGCATTGTGTGCCACACGAGGCCTCGAGGAGCATCACCCCTCCCCGCATAGCATAGCGCACAGCCCACAGCTACGCTGCTGCTGCTTTGCTCGTAGCTGCTCGCAAGCCAAGGCCAACGCTGCTACCTTGCTTGCTAGCTGCTTCGTCGCTGAGCGAAGGCACTGCTGCTGCCTTGCTCGCTGCTGTGGCCAGCGCGCGTTGGCACGCCCAGCTCGCTTGCTGACTGCCTCGCGTTGCTGCGCCAAGCTGCGGAGTGCAGCGCCCATGGGATACGCCTAGCCACACACGCCGTACACCCTTGTTCCGCGCCTTTGGCTCGTGCCATACGAGCCAATTAACCAAAAATTTAATTTCACAGAACATTATTTGCATGAGTTATTTTTCTTAAATTAACAAAATTAATCGTTTTATTTTCGAAAAATATCAAAGTGGGTGATTTAATTAATTTTCCAACAATTCAATTTTGAGAAATTTATAAATCTTGGCTAACAACATTCAAATTTAACGAACGATCAATATCAACAAAAATTTGAATATGTTTGATAATCCAATCCAAAACTTTAAATCATTCTAAACATTTAAATTTCAGATTTTTATGAAATTATGTTTAAGTGATGATTAAAATTAACGAATCTAATCAAAATATTAGTCCACAAATTTTAAAAAAATGCCACTTAACATGAAATTATATTCCCTTTTCCCAATTAAAAAAATTTCCAGATCTAAATTATTATTAAAATCAATTTACGATCTAAAAATCACCAATTTAGGAAAAAATAAAGTTAGGGTTTATACTTAACATTTATGCCCGAATATTTTACCATAATTGTAAAATATACTCAACAACAATAGGGAAAATTTTCAAATAATTCCGAGTAGTTTAGATCGAGCAATTAATTGAAAAACTTTCCAAAATTGTTAATTTAATTGATTAATTAACAAAACGCTCAAAAACTCGAACTTAGGGGCCTGTTTTTGCCATTCTGTTCGCATAAGTAGATTTTAAAACACCGTTTTCAATCATATTATGGTCAGAAAAATCGAATTTCTGACATTTTACGAACTCATAACACATTCTACGATCTATCCAATAATCTAGAATATTTCGCAAATTCATGAAAAATTCAGAAATTATACATGTTTCTCATGATACCACTGTAGGGGATTACAATTAAAAAAATATTAAAGCAGCGGAATAATCCCCAAAGCCAGGAACCATGTATAAAGTACAGATCAAGCAGACTTAGGTTTGTAGCGTGTTTTCCCTAGTTCAATGAATCACGAACACGAACAAGAACTCCAAATGTAGTTCCTCTACTTGGTTCACCGACACTTTTAGATCCGTCTTGAGATTCGTAGCTTAAACGTCACTCAAGATATTTTAGCTTTTAGGAATAACACATCCATGGAGGCAAAGAGAGAATTAGGGTTTCTCTCTCCTCCTTAGAGTTTCATGTGTAAAATGAATTGTGTATGTATGAAAACATGTGTGTAGGTTATTAGAATAACCTAAACATTTAAGCTAGCTGACCGACCAAGGCCTAAGTCCATTGGACGGCCAGCAAGCCCACGAGGGGCATTAGGCGCGCACAACAACATGCGTCGCGGGCTGCTGTGGCTGCCTTGTCCTTTGTCTGCACACGCCACACAGCAGCGAGGCCTATGGGCCAATGCTGTATTGCCATGGGCGCTGCGCCCATGGGCCTTGCGCTTGTGAGATCCTGTTCGTGCGTTGCTTTCGTATTGCGAATAAATTATCTTTTGATAACTTTATTAATCGTTTCGTATTTGACGATCTAATGTCGTACAATACGATTATTCATCTCACCTAACTTACGAATATACGCAATACGATATACGATTTCACGATCCAATGTTTAATCGTATAATTATGTTTTCCAAACCAATTTCCCGAAAATCTATCAAATGAATTTCCGATTCATTTAATCCGGTGATCTGTTACATGCCAATGGTGCGACCTTATAGGTTCAATGAAGAGTAAGCTGTGAGCCTAATATAGATTAGAACTCACTGATCGGAAGCATTGCTCAGCCAGCTGTTCCTATCACTTGATCTCACTGAATTAATCTGAACCTATGTATGAGACTAATGTACCTTGGGTGAAGGACATATTTCCTTTAGTGTCCCACTTTTCATTCAAACAAGTGTGCATTCACATTCCTTTGTCGCTTAGTGTTACTTGCTGAACATAAGGTAAGATCCAAACAATCCTTATTAGGTCCAAAAGTGTTTCTCGGATTACTGAGTTCAACTGTTAAACTTTTACAGAAGGTTAAGCCTTAACCATTCTGATCACGGCCATGCATTTTCACAGTATCTAACTCTCCGAGAGGCCTTGTTACACAACAACACCATATCCTATCAAAGATAGGATGACAATCCAGTCTTGCAATCTATAAACACTAACTTTGATTCATAGTACGCCCAATAACTGCTTTTATAGTCTTCTTTTACGATGCGACGTTTAGCGAGCATCAAAGCGAACCAATTCTCAAACGAGCAATCATAATCGCTCATGTGTCATGAGAACTACTTATGACATGACTTTAATCTCTTAAAGTGTTCTCATGGTCAATCCGATAGAAGATCCAATAAGTATCTATGCAAAAGATTTTTGACATCCAGTCCATCTAGGTCAGGAAACCGAACTATAAATCTACTTGCAATCTAATCTTCGTTAGTCATTTGTCGTCCAACCTTTCGATGACCTGGATTAGGGATCCTTTGTGACATCAATATTGAAGTTCACTCATGGGGTTTCTTTGTCGAAGAATCCATCTTGACATCCCATTTGAATGTTTTGAATCACATGGACTTTTCATTTAATACTAAACCAAAATTGAATGAATATGAAATAAAGATTTTCATAAATATGAAATGGTTAAACCAATTGTTTTAAACACAGATCTAACAGATGTCCAAAAATAAAACTTAGAAAATCAAAGCCATTCTCCAACATGCTTGATTCCCATGGTTGCTAGATGTGCGTTATGCTTCACTTGTGGCAACGGTTTAGTTAATGGATCCGCGACGTTGTCATCGTTCCAACCTTGAAAATCTCGATTTCTTTCCTT
This sequence comes from Spinacia oleracea, assembly GCF_020520425.1. Taxonomy (NCBI): domain Eukaryota; kingdom Viridiplantae; phylum Streptophyta; class Magnoliopsida; order Caryophyllales; family Amaranthaceae; genus Spinacia; species Spinacia oleracea. Next base: position 371,285 of record NW_026614331.1, read on the forward strand.
TCAACGATTTCTCGAAGTATGTGAAATCGCTGCAGTACGTGCTTGGACTCCTGGTGGCTCCTAGGCTTCTTTGCCCGGGCAATGGCTCCACTATTGTCGCAATACAAAGCCATTGGTCCTTTAATGGAGGGGACAACCCCAAGTTCTTCGATGAACTTCCGAATCCAAACAGCTTCCTTTGCTGCTTCTGAGGCAACAATGTACTCGGCTTCAGTTGTAGAATCCGCAATAGTGCTTTGCTTAGCACTTTTCCAGCTTACTGCTCCACCATTGAGGCAGAACACAAAACCAGACTGTGATCTGAAATCATCTTTGCCGGTTTGAAAGCTTGCGTCCGTATAGCCTTTAACAATAAACTCATCTGTACCACCATAGACCAGAAACTGAACCTTTGTCCTTTTCAGGTACTTTAGGATATTCTTGGCAGCAGTCCAATGCGCCTCACTTGGGTCTGACTGGTACCTGCTCGTTGCACTGAGTGCGAACGAAACATCCGACCTTGTACAAATCATAACATACATATAGATCCAATAGCCGAAGCGTATGGAATTCATCTTTCTACGCTCATCAGATGTCTTGGGACACTGAGTCTTGCTTAGATATATGCCATGTGACATGGGTAGATGGTCTCTCTTGGCTTCCATCCTTCTGGACCTAGCTAGCACTTTGTCAATGTAAGTGTTCTAGCTTAGTCCATTCATCCTCTTAGATCTATCTCTATAGATCTTGATGCCCAATATGTATTGTGCCTCTCCTAAGTCTTTCATTGAGAAACACTTTCCAAGCCAAGTCTTTACAGACTCCAGCATAGGAATGTCGTTTCCAATAAGTAGTATGTCGTCTACATACAAGACTAGGAATGCAATTTTACTTCCACTGACTTTCTTGTATATACAAGATTCGTTCTGATTCTTGATGAAGCCAAACTTATTGACTGCCAAATAATTTATTCTAGCTCCTTGATGCCTGCTTTAATCCATAGATGGATTTCTTAAGCTTGTGCACCTTTCCTTGATTCTTTTAATCGACAAAACCCTCCGGCTGTGTCATAAACACAGTCTCTTCAAGAACACCATTAAAGAAGGTAGTTTTGACATCCACTTACCATATTTCATAGTCATGAAACGCGACATTCGCAAGGATTATCCGAATAGACTTAAGCATAGCGACTGGAGAAAAGGTTTCATCGTAGTCAACGCCATGTACTTGCCTGTAACCTTTTGCTACCAATCTAGCCTTGTATATGTATACAATTCCATCCTTGTATTTCTTCAATTTGAAGACCCATTTGCATCCGATAGGTGTAAACCCATCCGGCAAATCAACCAAATCCCATACTTGATTTTCAGACATGGAGTCTATGTCAGATTTCATGGCCTCTAACCATTTTAAGGAGCTTGGGCTCGTCATAGCTTGCTTGTAGGTCATGGGTTCATCACTATTTAATATGAGAACTTCTAAGTTTTCAGTCAAGAGGAGACCTGTCCATCTATCCAGGTGAACCTTAGTTCTATGTGACCTACGAGGGGCAACAACGTCTTAAGGAACTACTCCCACTGGCTCTTCTGAAGGCCTTGGAGGTTCTTCACCTTGAACTGCTTCTAAAGAGTTCTTGGTTCGTTGTTTGTCTCCAATCTCTTCGAGGTCTATTATTCTCCCACTTGTCATTTTGGAAATGTGATTTCTTTCCTAAAAGACACCGTCACGAGCAACGAATACTTTGTTCTCTGACTTGTTGTAGAAGTAATACCCCTTAGTTTCTTTTGGATACCCAACGAAGAAACATTCGTCAGATTTTGGTTCAAGGTTGTCCGAAATTAATCGCTTGATATATGCTTCGCAACCCCAAATGTTTAGAAAAGACAACTTTGGAAGTTTCCCAGTCCATAATTCGTATGGAGTCTTTTCAACAGCTTTTGACGGAGCACGATTCAGTGCGAGTACTGCTGCTTGCAACGCATGTCCCAAAATTGTAAATGAAGTTTAGCTTGACCCATCATTGACCTGACCATATCGAGTAAGGTCCTGTTTCTTTGTTCCGACCCTCCATTCCATTAAGGTGTCCCCGGAGCAGTCAATTTAGAAAGAATACCGCATTCTTTTAGATGGTCATCAAACTCGTGGCTAAGATATTCACCTCCTCGATCTGATCTTAGAGATGTGATTTTCATGCCATGTTGATTCTCTACTTCATTTTGATATTCTCTGAATTTCTCAAACGATTCAGGCTGTTTCATTAAGTAAATATAGCCATATCTACTGAAATCTTCCGTAAAGGTTATGAAATAGCTGAAATCACCTCTAGCTTTCGTACTCATAGGCCCACATACGTCCGTATGTATTAGCTCTAGTAGTTCGCTTACTCTTTCCCCTACCTTGAGAATGGTCGCTTTGTCATTTTGCCAAGTAAACAAGATTCGCATTGATCAATATTCTCTAAGTTGAATGATTCTAGAATGCCCTTCCTTTGAAGTCTTTCCATGAGTTTTGTGTTTATATGGCCTAATCGACAATGCCACAGATATGTGAGATTGGAATCACTAGTTTAAGCCTTTTTGGTATTTCTGTTACAAATTTGTTTGCTTGTATCTAGCACATATATACAATTTTCTTGTTGTGCTGAACCATAACACATTCCATTCAAAGAAAAAGAACAACTATTGTCTTTAAATTGAAAACTAAAACCTTTAGAATCCAAACTTGAAACGGAAATGATGTTTCTGGTGATACAAGGAACATAGTAACAGTTTTCTAGTTCCAAAACAAAACCACTAGGCAAAGATATAAAATAAGATCCTACGGCTAATGCAACAATCCGCTCCATTTCCCACGCGTAGATCCATCTCGCCTTTATCAAGCTTTCTACTTCTCCTTAGTCCATGCGAGTTGGAACATAAGTGTAAGCCACAACCAGTATATAATACCCAAGAAGTAGAATTTGCAAGATTACAATGTATAACATACATACCTGAAGGAGAAGCAATGTTTTCGTCCTTCTTTCCTTCCTTTAATTTGGGGCAATCTCTTTTGTAATGACCAATTTCATTACAATTGAAGAATTGCGATGTAGATGGAGAAAGATCCCTCTTCATTTTCCTCTAAGAAGGTGCCACTTGCCCTCCTGGAGTAGATGGAGATGCACCCTTGCTTTGGATCTTCCCTAGAACCTTTTTCTTGATTTTCTTACTCTTTACTTTTAGTGATGCTTGCTTATCATTTACAAAGTCCAATTCATATTGATTAAGAAAATAGACTAGCTCACTAACAATATTTTCCCTTTTATTAGAGAAATAGAGTAGTTTGAATTTCTTGTAACCAGGGTGTAGAGAATTCAATAGTATTCTCGCAGCTGCAAAATCTGGGAATGGCTCATCAAGCAGCTCAAGGCGGTTGAGAAGCTCAACCATTCTCTTTATATGAGCCTTAATTTGTGTTCCATTTGTCATTTTAAGATCAATGGCCCTTTCCCTTGCTTTTTACCTTTGACGTCAAAGCAACAACCCAGTGGAGCATTAAGCTTTAGATCCCCAAATGAATGTACCAATTCAAAGACATTTTGGTCGACATGTTGACCACCCTGTTGGAATCTACCACGACATATATCCCTAAGATGCCTTAGAAGTGCCCACAGCTCATATGCAATGAACCTTGCCCTCTAATATTTGGGGATTGAGCCAAGAATATGATCCATCACCAGTGACATGTGGTTCGCCCACACACAGTGCTTTTCAGGAGTCATATCCTTTGAGTAATAGCTGGGGATGGGATTGTCAACAACATATTAAATATTGTTCCACCTAAGGACTTGCCTAAGCTTCCTATCCCAATCAAGAAAATTTGATAGGTTCAACTTTACATCCAGAATTTCTGATACTTTGAGTGTTGTTTTAGACATTCTTTATTTGAAAAGAATTCGCAATAAATAACCATTCATAATCTTTTAATAACTTTGAAATAAAAGCAATCATTAAAGCTATTAAAAATTTCATTCATGCATAATAAAACATGGTCCATAATGAATGAAACGATTCCAAGACCCTAAAAGTCCTATATTCTTAAGCATGCTTTGGCTTGTCTTAAGTCTTTTAATATTCTAGGTAAGCAAAAACCAATTCCTAGTAATCTCCAAATTACTCTTGGTTAATAAATTAATTCCATACTTTATCCCTTTGCCACAACATATGCCATTGTTGTTTGAGTTAAAACCACAATCAACGTGTTCCTTTGGGATTCCTTACCATCTAAGTCAACTAAAATAACACCTCGCTTTGGCGGAAACCTACTACCTTAGTTCCTTAGATTTTTGTAAGTGCTTGATTTGGAAGGCAATTGTAAACTCAATATTACTTTGGACCTAGTTGTTTCTTTGTTGGTTTGATTATTTAGTGAACTAAATCTAATCGAACATACAAACAACATTCATGCATAATATACATTCATTCAAAATGTATAAGTGCATAAATTTAACTTTGGTGAACTAGTATTGCCCAACACTTGGTCTTGAAGCATCCAATCTTCCTTCACTTGTTAGCTTGGCATCGTCTTGAACTTCATTCAGAAGCTAAATTAAAGTTCTAAATATCCTAGAAGAACTTGAAATAATAACTTAATTACATCAAAATTCAACGGTACGCAGACCATATTTAAGACTTTACATTCAAAGATAAAACGGTACGCATACCGTATTTAACTATTCTAGAATGTCAATACTAGTCACCTACAATACCTCCAATACATAAAATAATTTCTATGCATTCATCCATTCGTGTCCTAAAACGAATGGCCAAAATAAATAAGCAAGTATTTACATGATTTGTTTAAAAAACAGGTGAGCGGCTTGAAGCAGTCGCTCATCGAGCATGACTAGCTCATCGTATCTTGATTGTACCCATGCAGCTTCTGGGGATTTTCTTTCCAGCACTATCCTTAGATAAGGCAGTTCTAGCTTAATAGGTTGTACCGTTTCTATTCCATAGACCAATGAAAATGGAGTTGCGCCAGTTGAAGCGCGAATTGAAGTTCGATACCCCCACAATGCAAAATGCAGAGTCTTTGTAATTTGTTGTCATCTTTATAATAATGGTTTTGACATTCTTGTTGGCTGCTTCGACTGCCCCATTGGTCTGTGGGCGATAAGGCGAAGAACGGTGATGTTGAATTTTGTACTCGGTGAATAGATCTTCACACTCGCCTTGGAAATGGCTTCCCTGGTCACTGATGAACTCGCGAGGAACGCCGTATCTGCATATGATGTTTTCTTGTATAAATTGGGCCACTTGCTTGGAACCCTGATACGGTTATGGATGAAAGTGATAGTCTTATGCTAGCAATTGGAACCAAAACTGATTTGGGTTCAATGGCTCATTTTGTGTGCATGGTGACATGGATTGAGTGAGCTCGTTATATGGTCCTTATTATCAAGGTGGTACGTTAATCAAACTGGTCCGTTTAATCACATTGGTCCGCTTGTTTAAACAGATTGTACGCACTTATTATTTTTAATTGCTTTGGTTAAAGTCGGTTTAATAAAGGGATATTTGTTTAAATCCCCAATTTAAATTCAGTCATTATTAGCTTTGATTATTGCTGTTTGTAAGGAGAGTTTTAAGCCTTTGTAACCTCCAATTTAGTGACTGAATTAGGAGGCTTTAGAGCTTGTAACTGCCAGTTTTAAAGGCTCTTAAATGGCTCTTAATTAGCCGTTTAAAGCTCTTGTAGCTGTTGGTTTTTGGCTATTTATAGTCAGCTTCTTGATTGGAATAAACAACCAACTGAATGATTAAAACACTTGTTTGTTACATTTCGAATTATAGTTTATAATTCAGCCTTTTTCTTTGTTTTGGACGCGTTTCCTATTCAAAGAACTGATTGTGAGTCAATAGGTCTTGTCTTGCATTCACGATCAACGAGTTAAAGGTCTAGCTTGTTAATCAACTATCCTTGTTTATACAACGAGTTTTTAAACTCGTATCATTAGTGGTATCAGAGCTGCTGTTCGTGTGATCCGCCCAAAAAAAAAAAAAAAAAAAGAGCTGTTGTTCGTAATTCTTACAAACTGAAATATGGATTTTGATGATCCTGACTTTCTACAACATCTCCAAGAAGCCTTGAAGAACGTTAGAGATGGGGGGTATCGTAGGCCTCCTAGGCGTGATCTACGGGCTATGGATGAATTCAAAGTCACCGAACTTCCTGAATTTGTTGGTGGAACAGATCCGGAAGCCTATTTGGAGTGGGAGCGCAAAATAGAGAGAATGTTCGATTTCAAGGACATTGATGATGAGAAGCGTTGCAAATATGCCATATTGAAGCTACGACGAGGGGCTTCATTGTGGTTCGAGGGACTGAAATCCAAGAGAATACGTGAAGGGAAGGAGAAAATTACCTCTTGGGAGTCTTTGAAACGTAAGCTACGTAAAAGGTATGTGCCAACAACTCATAGAATAACAACTTATCGTAAAATTGCCGAATTGAGGCAAGGAAAAATGAGTGTGGCTGAATATATTGATGAGTTTGAAAAGTTGTCCTTAATGGGAGAAATTGAGGAAATTGAGGAACAAAAACTGTCCAGATTTTTAAGGGGTCTAAATTATAATATTGCCAATACCGTAGACCTTTATCCATATTCTGATTTTGACACTCTTTGTGGACTTTGTTTAAAATAGGAAAATCAAGGGAAGGCAAAATATGGGGGAGGGTCTAGTATGGATGGTAAAGCCAAGTCTTGGGCTAAATCCGAACCTAGCTTGAAACCAAACACATCACCTAGTACCGTAGGTTCAAGTAATTCTACGGCTGCCCCTAAACTATCTAACCCAACCAAAGAAACAAGTCTGTCCAAGGTGCGTTGTTTTAAGTGTCAAGGGTTTGGGCATTATCAAAATGCGTGTCCAAATAAACGAGTAGTGACCTTGAGAGAAGCTGTTGAATGTCGTGAGGAGTTGTTTGAAGAGGAAAAGAGGTTGGGGGACGTATTTGTGTTTGATGAGAGTGGTGATGAGGAGGAAGAGGAAGGGTATGAGGCTCCAATTTATGACACAAATCTGGTTCTTAGAGCGCTACAAACTCAAATTTCACCTACTGATCTAGACCAACGAGATCAGTTGTTTCATACTAAATGTCTAGTGAAAGATAAGTGGTGTAGTGTAATTGTTGATGGGGGGAGTTGTACCAATGCTGCTTCTAGTGAAATGGTGTCAAAATTAGGCTTAATCACTACTGCCCATCCTAGGCCATACGCACTCCATTGGCTTGATGATGGTAATAGTGTAAAAGTGTCGAAGCAAGTAAGGGTTGGTTTGACTATGGGTTCGTATGTGGATGAAGTTCTTTGTGATGTTATTCCTATGGATGCTTGTCATATTTTGTTGGGTCGTCCTTGGCAGTTTGATAGGGACGTGATTCATAAAGGGAGAAGCAATGAGTATGAATTGAGAGACAAAGGCAAGAAAATTGTGCTAAAGCCTATGTCATCTCAAGCGGTTCGATCCATGAGTGTGAAACAAAAGAAAAAGCCGAATCTCACCATGTTGGCTAGTGAACGAGAAATTGAGCAAGCTCTTGATCATGGAGAGTTGGTGTATTTGCTCGTGGCTAAGGAGAGTCCAATTGAAGGCCAAAATTGGAAAGAAGGCAGTCCCATTGCCGAATTGCTGTTTGAGTTCAAGGATGTATTTCCGGATGAATTACCACCAGGTTTGCCCCCTATTCGTGGTATTGAACATCAAATTGATCTTATTCCAGGAACTTCTTTGCCTAATAAGGCTGCCTATCGTTGCAATCCGGAGGAAACAAAGGAATTACAAAAGCAAATTGATGAACTTGTGAATCGAGGCTATGTTAGAGAAAGCTTGAGTCCATGTGCTGTTCCGGTGTTGCTTGTGCCTAAGAAAGATGGAACATGGCGAATGTGTGTTGATAGTAGGGCTGTGAATAACATTACCATCAAGTATCGTTTTCCAATTCCGAGACTTGATGATATGTTAGATGAGCTCCATGGTTCGAAGTTGTTCTCAAAAATTGATTTGCGAAGTGGTTATCATCAGATTCGGATGCGTGAAGGAGATGAGTGGAAAACGGCTTTCAAGACAAAACATGGCTTGTATGAGTGGACCGTCATGCCATTTGGTCTCACTAATGCTCCTAGTACGTTTATGAGGCTAATGAATGAAGTGCTTAAATCATTTTTGGGCAGATTCGTTGTGGTATATCTTGATGACATCTTGGTGTATAGTAGGAACGAAGAGGAGCATCTGATTCATTTGAGGGATGTTTTTGAAACACTTAGAGCTCAAAGAATCTATGGGAAGCTAGAGAAGTGTTCATTCCTTGTTGACAATGTTGTATTCTTGGGCTATGTGGTTTCGAAAGATGGAGTGTCCGTGGATCAGTCCAAGATCGAGGCTATCAAATCGTGGCCTAATCCTAAAGCTATAAGTGAGGTGCGTTCATTTCATGGTCTTGCTTCATTTTATAGACGTTTCATTCGTGATTTCAGTACTATTACTAGTCCTATCACTAGTTGCTTGAAGAAAGGTGCTTTTGTATGGGGAGAGGACGCTCAAAAGGCGTTTGATGTGATTAAAGAGCGTTTGTGTGCTGCTCCTATTTTGGCGCTGCCAGATTTCTCTCAACCTTTTGAGGTCGAGTGTGATGCTAGTGGAGTGGGGATTGGTGCTGTTTTGATCCAAGGTAAGCGTCCCATAGCTTATTTTTCGGAAAAGTTAGGGGGTGCTCGTTTGAATTATTGCACTTATGATAAAGAGTTCTATGCCATTGTTAGAGCTTTGGATCATTGGAGTCATGATTTGCGTTCTAGCCACTTTGTTTTGCATTCTGATCATGAATCTTTGAAGTATATTAATGGGCAACAAAAATTGAGCCCAAGGCATGGTAAATGGGTTGAGTTGTTGCAATCCTTTCATTTTTCTTCGAAATACAAAGATGGTAAAAGCAATGTGGTGGCTGATGCATTATCACGAAGGTACACTTTGCTTGCTACACTTGATGTTCGTTTGTTGGGGTTTGAGACCTTAAAAGATTATTATCATGATGATGGTGATTTTGGAGTTGCATTCGAGAAATGTGCAGTTGGTGCTTATGGGGAGTACATGTTGCAAGATGGGTTTCTTTTCAAAGGTAATCGCCTTTGTATTCCTAAGCATTCAATTCGTGAGTTACTAGTGCGTGAGGCTCATGGTGGAGGATTGGCTGGTCACTTTGGCATAGCCAAGACCTTGGAAATCTTGAGAGAACATTTCTTTTGGCCTAAAATGTTAGGTGATGTAACGAACATTGTGAATAAATGTGTGACTTGTCATATGGCCAAGAGTTCTTTCAAACCCGGTTTATACTCACCTTTGCCGGTTCCAGTTCTCCCTTGGGAAGATGTATCCATGGATTTTATAGTGGCTTTGCCTCGCACTCAAAGAGGTAAGGATGCTATTATGGTCGTGGTGGATAGATTTTCAAAAATGGCTCACTTCGTTGCTTGTCACAAAACGGATGATGCTTGTAATGTGGCTGATTTGTATTATAAGGAGATTGTTCGTTTGCATGGAATTCCAAAGACTATTGTTTCTGATCGAGATTCCAAGTTCTTGAGTTACTTTTGGAATACATTGTGGAGAAAGGTGGGAACCAAGTTGTTGTTTAGCACTTCACATCACCCTCAAACTGATGGGCAAACAGAGGTGACAAATCGAACCTTGGGAACGCTATTGAGAGGGTTGGTAAGTAAAACGCAAAAGGATTGGGATGTCAAGCTTGCTCACGCTGAATTTGCTTATAATCGGTCTCCTACTTATGCTACTGGTCATTCTCCATTTGAGGTAGTATATGGGATTAATCCATACTTGCCCTTGGATTTAATTCCATTACCAAAAGATGAGTTGGTTCACAAGGATGCCGATGCTAAGTTAAAGTCTATGATGAAACTGCACCAACAAGTTCGTGAGCGAATTGAAGCTATTAATGCCTCTTATAAACAGAAATCAAATAAGAATCGCAAACCGAGGTTGTTTGAAGAAGGTGATTTGGTTTGGGTTCATTTAAGGAAAGAGCGTTTTCCAAGCAAACGCAAGAACAAGCTTATGCCTAGGGCTGAAGGTCCTTACAAGGTGGTTGCACGTGTGAATGATAATGCTTACAAGATTGAGCTTCCGGAAGACTATGGTGTCCATGCTACTTTCAATGTAGGTGATCTTTCACCTTATCTTGATGATGATGGCCTTGCTGAATTGAGGTCAATTCCTTTTAAAGGGAGAGGGGATGATACGGTTATGGATGAAAGTGATAGTCTTATGCTAGCAATTGGAACCAAAACTGATTTGGGTTCAATGGCTCATTTTGTGTGCATGGTGACTTGGATTGAGTGAGCGCGTTATATGGTCCTTATTATCAAGGTGGTACGTTAATCAAACTGGTCCGTTTAATCACATTGGTCCGCTTGTTTAAACAGATTGTACGCACTTATTATTTTTAATTGCTTTGGTTAAAGTCGGTTTAATAAAGGGATATTTGTTTAAATCCCCAATTTAAATTCAGTCATTACTTAGCTTTGATTATTGCTGTTTGTAAGGAGAGTTTTAAGCCTTTGTAACCTCCAATTTAGTGACTGAATTAGGAGGCTTTAGAGCTTGTAACTGCCAGTTTTAAAGGCTCTTAAATGGCTCTTAATTAGCCGTTTAAAGCTCTTGTAGCTGTTGGTTTTTGGCTATTTATAGTCAGCTTCTTGATTGGAATAAACAACCAACTGAATGATTAAAACACTTGTTTGTTACATTTCGAATTATAGTTTATAATTCAGCCTTTTTCTTTGTTTTGGACGCGTTTCCTATTCAAAGAACTGATTGTGAGTCAATAGGTCTTGTCTTGCATTCACGATCAACGAGTTAAAGGTCTAGCTTGTTAATCAACTATCCTTGTTTATACAACGAGTTTTTAAACTCGTATCAAACCCAATATTTTGAATGACCTGGCTTCGACCCACTTAGTTAAGTAATCGACGGCACCCAATATGAACTCATGACCCCCGGTGCCTTTTGGAGTGATCTTGCCGATGACGTCGATACCCCAAGCTAAGAATGGCCATGGTGATGATTGTGAATATAGCAAGTATGCGGGAATGTGCTTTAGGATCGCACACTTTTTATAGATACGACATTTCTTGATGAAGAAGTAACAGTCCCGCTCGAGGGTGGTCTAGTAATACCGAGCCCTAATGACTTTGAGAGCCAGCATCTTCCCATTCATGTGAGTACCACAGACCTTGGCATGTACGGTGCCCATGACTTTTTGTGCTTCGTGCTTGTCAACACATCGGATATTGGGGCCGTTAGGGGACCTCTTGTATAGAACGCCGCCTTCTAGAACGAAGTTGGCTGATTGCAGGCGTAAAGCCCTTTGACTTTTTCTTGAAAAATGCGGTGGATATTCAGAATTTTGTAGATACCTTTGAATGTCTGTAAACCAAGGCTCATCTTCGTCAGGCTCGACGTCTTCAATAGGATGGACATATGCTGCTTCTTGATGCGTTTCAAATGTAAGGGGCATTTCAGCCATGCCATTTGGAATGTTGATCATTGATGCTAGTTTTGCCAGTGCGTCGGCGAATTGATTCTCCTCTATAGGGAGGTATGTGTAACGAAGCTCTTCCACTTGTTCAGACAGCTTCTCGAGATAAGACTGGTATAGGGCTAAGCTTTTGCTTCTGACTTTCCATTTGCCGAAAATTTGATTGATGATTAGGGAAGAGTCCCCATATACTCGAAGTTTCTGGACACCCAATGCTATGGCGGCTTCCAGGCCCATAATGCATGCTTCATATTCGGCCGCATTGTTTGTAACAATTAATTGTAGTTTTTCTGAGGTGGGAGTGTGAGTGCCATCAGGAGCTACTAGGATTACCCCGACACCACATCCTCTTTGATTAGAGGCACCGTCAAAGTGCAGCGACCAACTGTCGTCGCTTGTCATTAAAATTTACTCATCGGGTAGGACGTAATTCTCCTCTTCTGCCTCGATAGGACAGTCGGCTAGGAAATATGAGACCGGTGAACCCTTGATAGATTTTTGAGGAATGTATTTCAGATCGAATTCAGTCAACATAACCAACCATCAGGACAGCCGTACGTTGAGAGCCGGTTTTTCGAATAAGAAACTTGAGAGGATCGGCTTTGCAAAACACGTGCACTGTATGGAGAGCATGTAGTGTCGGAGTTTCTTTGTGGCCCAAACAAAGGAGATGTCGAGCCTTTCGAGTTGATTATATGTGGTCTCGTACTCAAGAAGTTTCTTGCATAGATAGTACACGACATTTTCTTTGCCTTCGATCTCTTGGGCAAGCATGGCCCTATTGCTAAGTTAGTTGTTGTAAGGTAAAGCCTGAGTGGAATACCCGGTATTGCTGGCTTTAACAATGGTGGATTTGAAAGATATCCCTTGATGGTGTCAAATGCATGTTGACAGTCTTCGTCCCATACCTTGGGCTCACTCTTGCGGAGTTTTCGAAACATTGGCTCACAAATCATGGTGAGTTTTGAACCGAGTCTGCTGTATTGTAATTTTCCAAGGAAACCTCGAATTTCTTTTTCATTCGCTGGAGATTTCATGTCTAGAATGGCCTTGATTTTTGAAGGATCAGCCTCGATGCCCCGAGAACTGATGACGTATCCGAGCAACTTGCCTGACGTTACCCCGAATGCACATTTCTGAGGATTGAGCCTCATATTGTATTGCCTGAGCCTATTGAAGAATATTCGAAGTACTGTTGTATGCTCATGTCATTCCTTGGATTTGACGATCATATCGTCGACATATACCTCGATTTCTCTATGAATCATGTCGCTCATAATGGTTGTGGCTGTCCTTTGATATGTAACCCCCGCGTTCTTCATTCCGAACGGCATAACTGTATAGCAATATGTACCCCACTGAGTGAAGAAGGTTGTTTTCTCCATGTCGTCCTCTGCCATGAGAATCTGATTGTAGCCTGCGTACTCGTCCATAAAAGAGAGTATGGCATGATTTGTTGTGTTGTCTACCAGAATGTCGATGTGTGGCAGTGGGAAACCATCTTTAGGGCTAGCCATGTTAAGATCTCTGTAATCAACGCACATTCGGACCTTACCGTCTTTCTTCGGAACTGGGATGACATTTCCATCCACTATGGGTATTTGGATTCTCGAATAAACCCGACCTCTAGCTGCTTGGAGACCTCTTCTTGAATTTGAGGGAAACATCGGGTTTCATGCGATGGAGTTTCGATCTTTTTGATGGGCTTTGAACCTGGAATAAGGGGAATTGTATGTTGACCGATGCTTGGGTCAACCCCTGGCATATCATGATAGGATTATGCGAAGACATCTATATACTCTGAAAAGTAGCTTGATAAGTTAATCCCGCTCTGCTTGAGATAAGATTGGTCTAACTCTGTCTCAAGTAGAGCGGGATGATCTTATCAAGCTACTTTCAGAGTACATAGACGTCTTCGCATGGTCCTATCATGATATGCCAGGGGTTGATCCAAGCATCGGTCAACATACAATTCCCCTCATCCCAGGTTCAAAGCCAATCAATCAAGCAGAAACTCCGTCGCATGAAACCGGATGTTTCCCTCAAAATTCAAGAAGAAGTCTCTAAGCAGCTAGAGGTCGGGTTTATTCGAGAGTCCAAGTATCCAGATCTTTCAAGGTATTGGGTTCCAAGCAAGTGTCCCAGTTCATTCAAGAAAATATCATATGCAGATACGGTGTTACTCACAAGTTCATCAGTGGTCAGGGAACCCATTTCCAAGGAGAATGTGAAGACCCATTCAACAAGTATAAGATTCAAAATTCAAGTTCTATAATCTCTAACCGAGCAAGGTTGTGCCAAGCAAGGCATCTACAATTCCAAAGTACAAAATTCAAGTTCTAAAAACATCTACAAGCTTCGATAGTTCAAACTTCAAAAGGGAATACCATACAATCTTCAATACAACAATCTCAACGGACCCATGCTCCGGGAAATTCAGGATCACAGTTCTTCGCCTTATCGCCCGCAAACTAATGGGGCAGTCGAAGCAGCCAACAAGAATGTCAAAACCATCATCATGAAAATGACAGCCAATTACAAAGACTGGCCCCAGAAGCTGCACATCGCATTGTGGGGGTAACGAACTTCAATTCGCACTTCAACTGGTGCAACCCCATTCTCATTAGTCTATGGAATGGAGGCAGTACAACCTATCGAGCTGGAGATACCTTCTCTAAGAATAGTCCTCGAAAAGAAAATCCCAGAAGCTGCATGGGTACAAGAAAGGTATGATGAGCTAATCATGCTTGATGAGCATCGGCTTCAAGCCGCTCATCACGTACAAGTCTATCAGCGCCGAGTGGCCAGACATTTCAACAAGAGGGTCAGAACCCGAAACATCAAGGAAGGCGAGCTTGTTCTGAAAGCCCTTCGCAAAAGCGTCATGGACCCAAGGGGAAAATTCAAACCCAACTGGGTAGGACCATACATTGTCAAGAAAATCCTCTCCGGGGGAGCAGTCGAATTAACATATGTCGATGGAACAGAATTCCGATCTCTGACAAACCTCGATCAACTCAACAAGTTCTATGTCTAAGTTTAATGTTCAAATTCAAAATCCAATTCAAAAAGTTTTGTAACGGTTAGAACAACGTCCGGCCTGATTCCTTAACGGGACACGTAGGCAACCTCATTCCGAGGCCCGGCCACTTTAATACAAAAAAAATTCAAATTTTCCTCAATTAAGGGCATCCTAAAAATCAAATTCAAAACTCAATGGTTGTTGTCTTTATTCCAAATGTGCCAATTCAAAGCAAAGCATGTTTAAGCGGAATTTAACACAATAACTTTTTATTTGGCTCTAAGGCCTTCAAAGCTAATTCAAAAACAAGGTTAGAATCAAGTGAAGCAAAGTTCAAAGCCTTTTCACTTCCTAAACACATTCTTAAACACAATTCCTTCTAATACAACTTCAAACACATTTAGCCTACAAAGATCTAGGCACGGGCGACTATGCTCTTGAGTCTTGGCACCTTGAGTACTATCCCCTGGCTCTTCCTGCAATCAATCATCAATCTTCCCTTTGCCCAAGCGGCGAGAGAAGGAACTTGCTAGTCTTCCAAGACGGGAGGACGGCGAACCTCATTTGGACTCAGAATGGTCAAGCACCGGACGGGCCACACTCCCGTCACTTTCCTCATAATCGGTTGATGTAGGGCGTCTAGCTCTAGAACTTCGGACTCTAGCTGGTCCGGAGAAAGAAATGTCCCTCTGGCTTGGGCCGTTCATCCATACAACATAACCCGCAGACAGAGTAACTGGCTCAGGTGGGTACTGGATATTCAAGAATGGTTTGGCAACCCAATACCGCCTCCAAACTTCAAGCCGATTTGCATTCAGGGCAACAGGTTTCGGGTTCTCTTCAGTACAGTCCGGAATTTCATGTTTCAAGCCATACTGTCTCATCACTCGAGCAGGCGAGTAGAAGACCAACATGGTGAGGCTTGGCACGCTCAAAGCAGTATAACCTGGGGCATGTCTCATAGCAACAATTCCCCACAAAGAAACTACCCACCTTATACAAGATTCAACTCTAGAGAGTGCGCATCGCCACTCATCCAATGAAAGCCGGCCATACACCATGGGCCGCACAGTGAACCCTTTTCTATTATGGCTTTCCATGTTCTCCGGTGGTGCCGCCAGCATGAGCCTCTCCATAAGCCAGACCTTGGGGAGTATACAAAAAAAAGAAATTCAAAATTCAACATTCAAAATACAAGTACAAATTCAATATACAAGAAAGCTCCAGATCCTTACTTGGAGTAATACCGGGCTTCCCGACGGCAAAGAAGAGGGGTTCGACTTCAACATATCAAGGCCCATCAATGTTTCGTCAATCACGAGCGGCATTGGGTCCCGGCCACTAGCAAATTGCCCTACAATCTCTATTAGGGAGGCATCACCATTGCCAAACCCCTGTTTCGAAAAGAGGAAGCGAGCAAAGATACAAAAACTCAAGGCCCTCAAGCGGAAAACCTTGGGGACATCAAGCCCAGCAAAATAGGTGGCAAGCAGGGACAAATCCACCCCTCTGCCATATACAACAGCACTCAAAAGTGGAAGCTTCAAGCCCAAATATCTTTCAAAAACAAAGAAAACGTGTTCTTCAACACTAGGCATGCATGGCTCTGACATAACGGGCCACCCCAATATGGCACTAAACTCTTCAGGGAGAGGACATACCTCATTATTTGGAAAGCGGAAGACATGATGATTCGGATCCCAAGCCTCCAGAGCAGCAAGAATGAAGTGCACATCAAGCTTTACAAACCGGAAGGAGGCGAGCACTCCAAGATGCATGCCATCAAGCTCCCTTTTCTCCATCTTGCCTAGCGAACCAAGCCAAGAGCTCAAGGCATTTTCAAAAGACATGGCCATTTTCTTTCTTTTCGTGAGGAAGCAGCATACAAAGAAAAGCAGGGATGGATTGATGCAAAGTATGATCCGAAAAGCTCCCTATTTATAAATAAACCGGCCCTTATGACAAGTACACCGGCGCTAGGTGCCGACACCTGCGCCAAGCGCAGGGGTCTGCAACAAAGGACGAGGTCACCGTCCCCTTTATGATTCCAAGTAAGCACTCTTCAGTGCTTCGGACAGCAGAATACAACCTCAATTATTCAAGATTCCAAAGCCGCAAGCCGCGCAATTTCAAGCAGTACGAGTCAGCGCCTCGGACCGATTTCGAGTCAATCTGTTCAAAATTCAAGCATTCTAGTCCTAGATCGGCGTCCTAAGTCGAGTCTGCATATGCATTAGCAAAAGTTGAATATACTTTCACTTGCGCTTTTTCTAACCAAAAAACCTCAGTCAAAGTGGGGGCTTATAGTGGGTATGTACACCTGAAAAAATGAGTAAGTTTTTTCAATTTTGCATGCATACATATAGCTACAAATTTCAAAAGCACACACAATGCATACAAAATTCAATTTCCAAATCATACAAAAACCAATATTCAGCCATATAAGATTCGAAAATTCCAAACCTTGCAAAATTCAAAGCCATAGAAAGTTCAAATTTCAAATCCAAACCATACAAAAACCATACAAATACAATCGATACAAAAATCAACCAAGGCAAGCTGGAACTCGCTACCATGCAGGGTCTGTCCGAGTCATCATCAGCCGTAATGTCAACCACAGGCTCCTTGCCCCTGTTTCGGTTCCTATAGCGCTCTAGATCCCGATCCAGCTTTGTCCCAAGGGTACCAGGCTCCTGCTCCGAAATACGAAGAGTACCGGGAAAATGATAAGTTCCCTGCTGAGGGGAAGGATACTGATAAGGCTGCGGCATCGCCATGAACTGGCGATGCGCCCCAAAAATCTGGGTCTGATGCATCCTCTCCATCTCATGCCAATAAGTCCAAGGATCTACACCCCAAGGCTGAGAGCCGCTCCCTCCGAAGTAATAGCCGGGAGGAGGTACAAAAGGCCTCGAACTGCTCGCACCCCCAAAAGAATGTCTGGCATGATCAACATATACAAAGGGGGCACCTCCCCTATCATCATCAAAATGCCTCTGATAAGTACCAGCACCGGACCCCTGTCCTTGATCCAAGCTCGGCTCTTCCTGCCCTCTCGAAATCTCCACCTAGGGCTCCCTGTCAACAGAACCTCTGCGACCTCGACGGCGCTCCTATACAAAAGTAAGAAATTCAAGAATCAGACATCCAAGTTCGAATTTCTAGAGTACAAAATTTCACAGTCAATGAAAGCACCTCTATGTCCCGGCCAGAAAGCTTCTCGGTCAGCTTGGCACAATGCCTCTTCAAAGAATCAATTAGAAGCACCCAGCGACGCACTCTCACCCGAGGCGCCTGCATACAAAATTCAAGATCAATTTCCAGATACAAGATTACAATCAGTTTCAAGCAAATACAACAGTACTTACAGCTGCATAATGCTCCGGTACAGCATCATACGACCTCCGGTGCGGAGGAGAAGCTATAGGGACGGTCACCTCCACCTGCTCCCCATTGGAGTTTTCGTAGCAGATAACCCTTTCAGAATGGGGAATGTCCTCAGGGTCGACCTCCTCCTCCTACAAACATTCATACAATGATTCAATTATACAAGAATACAAGAATACAAGAGTACAAGAATACAAGATACAAAATTCAAAAGCTCACCGGCAGTACGAAGCGTACGCCTCTTCAAAAGGTCCTCATAATGGCCCCTTCTATCTGTAAAGTTCTCCCAAGGGAGACAAACAACATCTCCCCTAACATTCAAATAGAGCTGCGCGAGTTCTTCGTCTGGCGCTAACATGGACTCCGGTGGGTCCTGAGGGAAAAGCCTACCCCCGTACTATGCTGAAGGGACACTCGCTCCCCTGAATACCACATATGGAGATACACCCCCGGGAGCAAGACCCGGCTGCCAGACAAGAAGAGGGCACGAGTAGCCGGAACAGGTATAGGCGCACCAGCAAAGGGACGCCAAACCACCTACAGAGCAGACAACTCAAGCAACTATACAAGTACAAATACAAAAGAACAAAACAACACAAGAGTTTACCTCATCAACGGGTAAAACCCGCAAAGCTCTGCGGGAGGCCGCCAGAGGCACCCTCCTGCGCACCGCTCCTATCCAAGAGGCATCATACGGGTAAGCCGCATCCCTATTACGAGCCGGCGACAAAGTCAGGAAGTGCTCGTACATCCAAATCTTTCAAAAAGAAAACAAAGCATCAATCAAGTTCAAGGTACAAACATACAAGTACACGATACAAAGTACAAGGAGTCTCGAATACCTCCAGCACACTCCACAAAGCAGCAATACTCTGGTCGCTCTCCGGTGCAGTCCGGGAGGCCCACTTCATCTCATACAAAAGGTGGCTGTATGCCAGACCACCCCAGTTGAGGCTCGAAACAGCCCTCAAATCCTGCAAAGCCGTCAGGAAGCCAATGTGCACCCGACTGTTCCTGCTCGGGAACATCACTCTACTCACCAGAGCCAAGAGGAAGAGCCGAACCCTCTGCTCCGCAGATATGTCCACGCTGCGGATCGCAACCATGATCACCGTCACAAAAGCGTGGGTGTCATCATCCGCCAAGTCGACAACAGGGCCAAGCAAGCCCCTAACACCGCTCGAGTGCCACGTCAGCTCAGAATAAAAAATCACGTTCCTCTCAGAGAAGGGAAGACCCGTGATCATAGCAAACTCAAGAGGGGTGATAGTGATCTCCCCCATGCCATATGAAAGGTGTTGGTGGTATCCCATTACCGCTCCAGCAAGGCCTGTAGCCGGGGTTTGATCCCCGTTCTCCTCTTAGTATCTCCCATGGCACGCCAAAATCGACCAGGCCCGTCTGCAACCAGATCTCCATAGCCTCCGCGTCAGCACGGACGACCGGAAAGACTTTGTGAAGGTCCGCCAAGGACCAAAAAGTGCACAACGGATCCCCGTCAGCCTATGGATAAGCCGATTAGTTCAAACCTATACAATTTCAAAAAAAGACAAAGCACAATACAAGACTCACCAAACCAACGCGAGGCTGCTGAGACAAATGAAACTCCGGTAGGAACACTAGATCCGAGGGACTCCAGCCAGTGCCAACGAAGGCGGGTACTCTCCGGGGAACCATGCTCCCTGCCTCCGGCACGTTTGTTGCAGCTGCTTCATCATCAGAAGCATCCTCCATGGCAGCTCGAACCACCGAACGCTCGGCAAGCTTTCTCCGAGTGTGACGAGGCATACTAAATCATGCAAAATATCCAAATTCAAGATTGGGGGCTATCCTATACTAGCCCGTACAAAAGTCAAAATTCAAAATATCCCCAGTGGTAGTACAGACTTAGCCAGGGACCTCTACACCAACGCCTAGGCTATCCATGCCGAAGCAGGAATACAAGTTCTACACCAAGGCCTAGGCTATCCATGCCGAAGCAGGAATATAAGTTCTACACCAACGCCTAGGCTATCCATGCCAAAGCAGGTATACAAGTTCTACACCAACGCCTAGGTTATCCATGCCGAAGCAGGTACAAAGTTCAAGAAAAATTTCAAAAATTCAAATCTACAAGTTCCAACAGTTCAAGTTCAAGTGGCTATCAAACAATTTTCTACAAGATTCAAGAAGCCTAATATCATGCAATCATCATTTCAAAGTGCAAAAAATCAAAGCTACATGCAATCCTAGAGATTATTTCATAAGCAAAACATGAAATACTTACATGGACAAGGCAAGAACAAGATCAATGGGAGAGTGTTCGACCTTTGAGAGAGAAAAAGCAAGAGAATGAAAGCTTGAGCTCTTCAAATGGCACGGCAAGGGGTGCTTTTATAGCACAACCCCGCGCCGAACGCGGAGCTCAGCGCCCAGCGCTGACCTGCTGCATGCGCAGGAATCTTCAGCGCACGGTCCTCCGTGCTAATTGCACGCCCCTTGCTGCTACGGTTTTCTACACCAGGCATCAAACATCAAATCATGCTATCCTCCGAAAATAAGGGTATATACCTGTATCTCCAAACACAAACAGATGAGCATTTCAAGAATACAAAATCCAAAAAATACAACAATTTAGGCGTTCGACTCCCAACGGACCCAAGCTCCAGGAAAGTCAGCAGAAATTTCAAAATCTTAAGAGCCAATAAAAAGCTCTTATCCCCAGTGAAGCCCATCCCAAGCGGATTAATTCCGGGTACTAAAAATTCAAAATGCAAGATTCAAGCGTTCGATGCCAAGCTTCGTCCTAAACCAAAGGCGGAAGAACTATACAAGTACAAATCGGAGTCATCACCACCACACGGAGGTAGACTCTATCCTTTTTTCTAACACATGTTTTGTGCAGGTACAGGCGTACAAAGAATGGTCTTGATTGCAGAACATCTTGACCGTTATCCGTCCCGAGTCGAAAACTTTGACTTGCGCTTTCCTAACCGAACGCTCAGTCAAAGTGGGGGCTTCTGTAGACACCTAAATTGTGTCTCCCCATTGGGATGATGACGATACCATTATCCTTATTAGGCGGTTGGAGCAACTCCATGCGGAAGTCCCAATTGTTAAGAACATTTCCCAAATCCAATAGCCAAAATCCAATCTCCGAGGCCGTTCCCATTCCGAAACTCGGTACAACATACAAATTCCAAAAATCAATTTCAAAATCCAAGTACAATCTCGCCCAATGGACTATCCCATTGGTTTTACAATGCCTTTTCTAGTCGAAATGACACTAAGCAATCCAAATTCGGGCGCCGACCCACAAAACTGAGCAAGCGGGGCCTCGTCCCGTAAAACCGAATTCAAAAACCCGTAACGGCTTGTTTTTAGACGCAAACCAAGCCTTACTCATCAAGAAAACTCTACGTGCCGACTTCGTACAATTCGTACGAAGGTACACCATTACAAGCCAAAACAAGGACGACACGTCAGCGCTATGTCAGCAGCGCCTGGCGCTGGCAGCTGCGCTGGACGAGCTGGCGTTTAGCAGCAACTTCTCCTATTTAAACCCCTAATTCTAAGCATTATGGGGAAGAAAAATCAAAGCACAACGTCGTAATACAAAAATAGCCACTCAAATCAAAATACAAAAATCCTCCAAAATCTCATACAATTTCCAAGTTCTAAGCAATTGGGAGCTCTAAAAGGAATTCTTGCCTAAACCTAACTAGGTAATTCTGAATCCCAACCCTAATAAATCATGTTTCCTTGATTTTCTCTTTCAAAAATGATTAGTAAGTTGGCATTTTTAATCCTAAAAGTGTCACTTACAACAATTATACATTTCTTACAAAATCCAAACTTTATGTGATACAAAAATGCAAACTTTTAAGATTCAATGATGTTCAAGGTTGTTTGTAATCACTTCCTTGAACTAGAATCATCTTCAAAACATGGAGTAATCGAAGATGATGCCTTTCTAATGTTTAAAGGTTTAATATTTGAGATTCAAGACTCCACTTTTCAAATTTCAAGATCCAATAATGTTTAGGGTTGTTTGTAATCACTTCCCTAAATTAGGATCATTTCAAAATAAGAGCATATCAAAGATCAAGCCTTTTCAACATTAAAAGTTCCAATCTTTGAGATTCAAGACTCTTAAATTCAATATTTCAAGTTCAAGTTCAATATTTCAAGTTCAAGTTCAATATTTCAAAGTTCAACATTTCAATTTCAATATTTTAAGTCCAATATTCCAAGATTCAAACTTTTCAAGTTCAAGTTCTATGTTCAAAATCCAAGACCCTTTAGGTCGAGCAACTTGACCTTAAGTAGAGATTTTTGCTTTGAATCCGTGTCGGGCGCACTTATTTTAAGGAGTCGCTTGGCGTTCGGATCTCATGTGCTAAAATTCATGTTCAATACCGCACTTTCAATTATGCAATTTCAATTCCGCACTTTCAATTATGAAGTTTCAATTCCGCACTTTCAATTATGCAATTTTTATTCCGCACTTTCAATTATGCAATTTCAATTCCGCAACTTTACTTTCCTAGTCCTTCTAGGCAATGTGGTTTCACCTCCTAGTCCATTTCTAGGGGGGTTTATACTTTCCTAATTTTGCACCCATTTTTCATTGTGATGTTGCTTTATTTGTTCATTGCTTTCATCACCTAACATGCTAAATACAACAAAATACAAGGTTACACCAAGCTTAACAAAGATAATTTCTTGGACAAACCGATCTTAGGTTCCCTTAATTTAACTTTAAAGCAACGTGACCACAATACAAAGTAGAAATTCTATTTGTTCTAAATCAAACCCACATAGTCTAAACTAGGGTATTTTCGAAAATGTTGTGCCACACATTTGAATCATTTTTAAAGGTCGCGGAATAAGCATCTCGTTCCCTTGCCCGGATCTGACCCATCCGTTTGTAAGATTCAATGCCTTATCCTAATAGAGTCACTTTTGGTCTTTCCAAACGAGACCCTAAAATAATGTTTGGTGGCGAATCCTTCAAAATACAAGGACAAAAAGGTTCTAAAACCGCCCCCGTAGGAAGGGAAAGCAACGTACAAAAATACCTCCTGCAAAAGGCCTCACCTTTAATTTGCTCCATAACTTGAAATTGATTCTAGTTTAAGGAAGTGATTACAAACAAACATAAACGTCATTGAATCTTGAAAATCGGACTTGAATTTGAACATAAAAAATGAATGTTTATGTGTTCTAGTTTGGAAAAGGGTTTGCACTTTTCCAAACATCTTTGAACTTGTATAAAGTTGGGGTTTTTGAAGGTTTGAAGATGATTGTTGTAAGGAATACTTTCAAGAGTGAAGGCTTCAACTTACTAATCATGTTTTTGAAAACAAAGCATAAAGATTGAAACTTGAAATTTGTAGAAGGAGTTTGGATGATCATTTGAGGGGGAATTTCAAGTATGAAATCCCCTCAAAGATTACTCCTTTTTTTGACATTTCCTAGTTCAAGTGTGTGTATGAACATCACAAGAACATCGTAGGAAAACTTGAAATAATAAACGTAGAAACTTTAATTAAATCATGGTAATTTATATTAGTGATTTGGAATTACCTAGTTAAGGTTAGGTCGGTTTTCCGATTAATGCTCCCAATTGCTTAAGTGTTTGGAAATTGAAATGGGAATTGTAGATTTGAACTTGAATTTTGTATCTGATTTTGAGAGCAGAATTTTGGATTACGACGTTAAAATCCAAAAGCCACCTGCGCCTGACGCAGGCCCAGCGCCTGGCGCTGGTGACGTGGCCCAGAATCCGCCAAAACAAGGACGATTATGCCATCCTTGGTTTGTTTTGTATTGTTGTACCTTCGTACTATTTGTACGAATTTGGCACGTAGTATTTTCTTGGAGGTTAAGGCCTAGTTTGCGTCTAAAAACAAACCGTTTCTGAATTTCGGATTTCGTGTTTGTACTCGATTTTACGAGACGGGCCCGACATGCTCAGTTTTGTGGGTCGGCGCCCGAATTTAGATTGCTTAATGTCATTTTGACTGGAAAAGGCCTTGTAAAACCAATGGAGAGGTCCATTGGGTGAGATTATGTTTGGATTTTGAAATTGATTTTTGAAAATTGAATTTTGTATCGAGTTCTGTAATGGGAACGGGCTCGAAGATTGGACTTTGGATTTTTGATTTTGGAACACACTTTATCAATTGGGAATTTCACACGGAATTGCACCAACCACCCTAGCAAGGATAATAGTGTAGACACCTAAATCGTGTCTCCCCATTGGTATGATGACGATACCATTATCCTTGTTAGGTGGTTGGAACAACTCCGTGCGGAAGTACCAGTTGCTAAGAATACATTCAAAAATTCAAGAGCCAAAGTCCAATACCCGAGACCGTTCCCATTCCGGAACTCGGTACAAAATGCAAATTCCAAATATCAATTCCAAAATACAAGTACAATCTCACCCAATGGACTATCCCATTGGTTTTACAAGGCCTTTTCCAATCAAAATGACACTAAGCAATCCAAATTCGGGCGCCGACCCACAAAACCAATCAAGCCGGGTCCTCGTCCCGTAAAACCGAATTCAAAAACCCAAAACGAATTGTTTTTAGACGCAAACCAAGCCTTAAACATCAAGCAAACACTACGTGCAACCTTCATACAATTCGTACAAAGGTACACCATTACAAGCCAAAATACAAGGACGGCATATTCGTCCTTGTTTGGCAGCTTTTGCGCCACGTCAGCTGCGCTGGACGCTGGCGTCAGCTGGCGTTTAGCTACAAATCTTCATATTTATACCCCCTGATTCTGAGCATTTAGGGAGGGAAAATCGAAAACACAACGTCGTAATACAAAAATTGCCACTGAAATCAAAAAACAAAAACTCTCCAAAATCTCATACAATTTCAAAGTTCTGAGCAATTGGGAGCTCTAAAAGGAATTCTAGCCTAAACCTAACTAGATATCCCGAATCCCAACCTAATCTACAATGTTTTCATGATTTCTATTTCAAAATGATTAGTAAAGTTGACACTTTTATTATTAAAAGTGTCACTTACAACAATCATAAACTTTTGCAAAATCCTCACTTTATGTGATTTAAGTTTCAAAATTTCAAGATTCATTGATGTTTAGGGTTGTTTGTAATCACTTCCCTAAACTAGGATCATTTCAAAATATGGAGTAATTAAGGATGAAGCCTTTTCAATATTAAAAGGTCCAATATTTGAGATTCAAGACTCCATTTTTCAATATACAAGTTCAACATTTCAAGTTCAAACATTTCAAGTTCAACATTTCAAGTTCTATATTTCAAGTTTAATATTTCTATATTCAAAATCCAAGACACTTTAGGTCGAGCAACTTGACCTAAGTAGAGATTTTTGCTTTGAATACGTGTCGGACGCACTTATTCTTAAGGAGTTGTTTGGCGTTCGGATCTCATGTGCTAATGTTCAAGTTCAATATCACACTTCAATATTGCAATTTCAATAATGCCTTTCAATTACGCACTATCAATTATGCAATTTCAATTACGCCCTTCAATTACGCAATTTCAATTCCACACTTTCAATTCCGCAACTTTACTTGCCTAGTCCTTCTAGGCAATGTGGTTTCACCACCTAGTCCATTTCTAGGTGGTCTTGTACTTTACTAATTTTGCACTCATTTGCTACTGTGATGTTGCTCTATTTGTTTATTTCTGTCATCACCTCACATGCTAAATACAAAATACAAGGTTACATCGCGTATAACGAAGATAATTTCTTTGACAACCCGATCTTAGGTTCCCTTAAATTTACTTTAAAACTAAATGACCACGATACAAAGTAGAAATTCTATTTGTTCTAAATTCAAACCCACATAGTCTAAACTAGGGTATTTTCAAAAACGTTGTGCCACGCATTTGAATCATTTCTAAAGCTCGCGGAATAAGCATCTCGTTCCCTTGCCTGGATCTCACCCATCCGTTTCTAAGATTCAATGCCTTATCCTAATCTAGTCACTTTTTGGTCTTTCCAAACGGGATCCTTAAAAATGTTTGGTAGCGACTCCTACTGATAGGGCGTTTTTTCCGTCGTTGAAAGATCAACGCCACAATCAAACAAAATTTATAAACCACTAGACCAACCAACTATATGAGTTATAGTGGCAAGTAAAGGGATCGTCCCAAAGAAACGATGGTTCTTGAGTTTAAATGTCAAGCTAATTCGAACAAGAGGTTTGATTTCAATTATTACTGCTAAACTAAGAATTAAACTAGATTGAATCAAGGAAGCTAAACGTTAGGGAGTTGGGGATAGTCTAGGGAAATCGGGGGAAATGAACTACCATATATTAATTATGAATGATGCAACGAAATAGCACATAGGGGAATGAAACTAATAACGTTCTCGCCACCTCTCGGATAGAGCCGCGAAGCAACCTAGCCTATGGAAAGCTTTCGCATAGCCCTAAGCTAGATTAGCAAGCATATAATAGGTGCTATAATTCACTTGCATGAAATAGGCTCACAATGTCTTGCCAAACCTAAATCATACATTCCAATCTAACTCAATCAACTAGCATTTGCAACTACTACTCAATTAATCATGGAAAATCCTAGCACTAAATCAATTTAATCACATCAATCATTAATCAATTAAATCATCAAATTCCCCTAATTAGGCCCCTAGATTCTCCCCTTTCCCTAACCTAAATCTACTCACTAGCCATTCTAGAAATCAAGAAATCCATTAATTCTACACTAGCAAGCATGAAATTGAAGGATTAGGAAGAGAGAATCAAAGACTAGAACAATCAATTGAACAATCAACAAGAGAATTAAAGATCAAAGTAACTAAAGTAAAATCAAGAAGAATTCAAGAATTGAAGGAATTATAGAACAATCAACAATCAAAACAAAAGCAAGAATTAAGAAATTGAATGAATTGCACAAAATTAGAAGAAGAGTTTAGAGAATTACAAATTGATGCTTCAATGGAGGAGAGTTTCTCTATCTAGAAAATGCTGAAAAACTAACTTTGAGAATCTAAATTATCAACTAAAATTCTACCCTTAACAAAATAATCGAAAAATCTATTTATAAGTTTCCCCAAATAGAAGCCAAAATTCGAATAAGAGCCGCCCGTGCAACCATTCGGTCGCACAGACCTTTTGTGCGACCGAACGTAAATGAATCATTCGAGCAAATACTGAGTCCTGTGCGAGCGAAGGCAGCGAAGAACATTTCTTTCGTCATGTGGCGACCGAACCTTGTTCGGTCGAATGGGGTTTCTTTGGCTCATAATTTCTCTGCCAGCACGATTCGCTCGAACGAAAAGCCTTGTGTGGTCGCACAACTCTTGTGCGGTCGAGGTTGATGACCTTGTGCGGTCGCATCCCAAATTAGGGACATCCTGATTCCAAAAATCAATCCTGTGGGACCGAACAACAGAGCACGTTCGGTCGCACAAAACCTGTGATGTCGAATAGAAGGCTCTGCGATCGCATCCCAAAATTAGAGACCTTCTGAATTCCAAAAATCAATCCTGTGCGACCAAACAACAGAGCACGTTCGATCGCACAGAACTGGATATTCCTTGTACTCATTTGCACTCCTTTGTTCGGGCGCACAAACCATCACTCGATCGCACAAGCCCTGTTTTGGCTTGATTCTACTTGTTTTCCATCACTTTTCATCATAATCACCTATAAAGCACAAGATGGAACGAAACTTATAAAATTCACACAAAAAGCTATTAAAAACTATAAAAAAGTATAAAACTAACATAAAATCCTAAGCTAAGTGCGACATAAATGTCGCTCATCAAACTCCCCCAAGCTAAGCGTTTGTTAGTCTCTAGCAAACTAAACTCAACTAGGAAAGAATGAGCATCTATTAGAATCCTAAAAACTGTCAAACACAAAAAACTAGCAAATCTATCAAGGCAAGACTAAAATGAAAAGCACAAACCAAGAAAAGAAAGAAAGAAAAGAAGAGGAAAAGAAATTAACTACAAAATCCGAGATAGGGCCTTTATTATGGAACGAGTATAAAAGAACACTAATATTACCAATCAAATAAATGAGTACACGCTAACTAATGTCCTAAATCGAGTGAGAGATTCAAGTGCCAAGCAAAGCGAACTAAGGGTGAATACTAATCAATTCCCCTTCAACCGAGCATACCACGTCAAATCTCTAGATCTTTTCCACCCTTGAGAGTAGCGTCTCGAGACACCGCGAAGGCGCCGGAGAAAATAAGATAGGCTACCCGACATCTTAGCATGACAATCCATTCCATAAACTTGACCAAATCCTCCCTCCACCGACAATGACTCAACTCAAAGGGTCAAGAGGACTTTTTAGGGTGTAACGTAGGCTAGGGGTAATGGTGTGGAACAAATTTGGTAATTGGTGCTCATACCTAAAGTGAAGCGCAATAAGAACTCAACTCAAGCAAAAATGAACCAAATACAAACTCATACCACTTATTTGGGGCACCCCCAAGCTTATTCAACAACAATTCTAAACTACAACTCTTTTGCACTTTTCTTGATTTGATTTTCTCTTTTTTTTTTGTGTTTCAATTGAAACTTTTTCATGCCTTGTTTTTCTCTATTTTTGGCTTTTTCAAAACTTTCATTCTCATTTTTTTTGCTTTTGCATCACTTATTCACTATATACAACACATTTCCCAAACTTTGCCATTAATACCAATAAACATCATTCCCTCAAATATACATAATCATTCAAAACTATCAAGCATCATAACACTAAGCTTCCCTATCACTTCTAAGGGTGAAAACTCAACAAAGGCTATTAGGCTTGAATTGTGCTCATAAGAAATGAAGGGTCAAGGCTCAAATGGCTAGCAAGGGGGCAAATGCAAACAAAAACATATGAGAAAATAGAAAATAAAGTCCTAAACTAAAAAGAAAAATAGTCACCGAAAGAAATGCCTTTATCGCCCTCTAAAGTAGTTTCGATCGCGGTCTCGGGAAGGAAATAGTCAAATTCGGGAAGTAGGAAAGTCAATGCCAAGGATCCATGCCACTCAAAATATATGAATATGTGTTTGGGCTAATTTGAACATGAACCTCACAAGGGAGCAATACCACTCTCTCCGGTTTCAAATCACTAGAGAGATCGACACCATCTTACCACAAGCCAAGGGTTCAAGACGCATGCTACCCAAAGTTCTAACCAACTTCCTTCACACCAAATCCTAAATTCGACCCAAGACATTAAAAACCGTGTCAACATCTACAAATTGGGAATAAAGCATTCTAGTCTACAAGTTCCAATTTTATTTGCCCAAATCAAGAATATTGCCTAAGAAAACCTAGAAAAACTTGCCTTGACAAAAGGAAAGGAAAAAGAATAAAAAGAAAGCAAATAAGAAAACACACCAAAAGGAAAAACAAAAAGAAACAAACAAAACAAACGAAAAGAAAGAAACTAAATCAAACTAAAAACAAAGAAACTAACATATAAGTGCACAAAATGGTATGGTTTCCAAGCATGAGCATCACAAATAGGCAAATATCAACAAAACTCCCCCCAAGCTAGAAATAGCCGTGTCCTCAAGGCCGAAAACCTAAGCAAGGAGGGGGCACGCTACCCATCGCAACCAAATGCCCCATATGCAAGATGCCCGTCCAAGAATCATGTGAGATAGAAGGATATTACGAAAATGTCGTGGGAGAAAATCCCGCAAAGAACCTGTAAAAATCGAACCAACTCACCAAAGTATCGACGAACAAGGCATAAGTGGAAAGTATGAACCCACATCAGCGAACCAAATCATAATCATGCATAGAAGCCGCGGGGTGGCTTCCCGGAAGCGCTCGTCATTAACGTCATTAGCTTGACAATCCCCCCAAAGCTCATGGGGGACAAGGAGAGGAAAGAATACACGGGTTGCTCCCCGGTAGCGCTCGTGTTAACTCATTAGCTTGACGGACCCCCCCCCCACCCCCCAAAAGTCAGGGGGTCAAAACACACAAACCTCGAGTCAACACTAGTCAACAAACCTTTCTTGGCCTCTTTGGGCACAAACCGCTTACCCAAACCACCACTTAATGAGTGGGGACCAAACCAACTCCTTTAGGCATAGGATTGGCCTTGCTCGGACTTCTTGCTCATACACTTCTTACCAGTAGATGCCGGAGTGAGTGACTTTTCATCATCAAGATCCTCCGAATGTGCCGGGAATGGTAATGACGTCATCATAGGGATCTCCTTTCACAAAGGAACTCTCGTGCACATCCTTCTTCACCTTCCTATCAATCTCAAAATCACAAGGATTGGTTAGAAGCAATGGCACAAGAATGATTGTGCTCAACACAAGCAAGAGTGTCAACTTTCATGCAACTTTTCATTTTACAGCAACAATGTTCATCAATTGCAAGCTTGAAACTAGCCTTGTCGGCTCCCGCTTTCAAGGTGATTAGTCATTCTTGCACATCGTTAAGAGCACCCGCGGTGGCCAAAAATGGCCTCCCCAAGATAATGGGGGTTATGGGCATCCTCATCAATGTCCAAGACGACGAATCCACAAGGAAAGTAGCTCGCCAACAACTAAGGGAACATCCTCAACCTTGCCAATAGGGTACTTGACCGACCGGTCAGCAAGTTGCAAGGTGATGTTGGCTGGGACAAGATCACCAACGTCAAGCTTGGCAAACACCGAATAAGGTAGTATGATAACTCTAGCACCCAAATAACACAAGGCATTGCTTATTTCAAGCTCCTTAATAGCACAAGGGATAGAAAAACTACCCGGGTCTTTGAGTTTGGGTGGCATTTGGTTGAGAATGATAGCACTACAATTCTCGGTGAGGTTCACAGTCTCCTTTACGTCGCAATCCCGCTTCCCACTCAAGATTTCCTTGAGAAACCTTGAGTAGGTAGGCATTTGTTCAATGCTTCCGTAAGGGGAGAGTGATGTGCAAATTTCGAAGAACATCAAGGAATTTTGAGAATTGCACATCAAACTTGTGCCTTATGAATCTTTGGGGATAGGGAAGTTAGGAGTGGGGAGAGGTAGGAGAGTTGCCCTCCTTTAGTATAGGAGTTTCACCTTCATCATTAATGGGAGGCTCCTCTTCTACCACATCATTGCCACTAGACTCATGACTCCCTCTTGATCCTTCCCATTGGGCTTAGAAACCTTATTAGCTCTAGGAACATCATCGAAATCCTCCCACTCCTTGTCACTATGGCATTCATTTGCTGTTTGACCATGACTTTGGGGTGGGAGACTAGCATGTGCATGATGTTCCTTAAGGTATTTGCAAGTGAGCTAGTTGGGTCTCAATCATCTTCAAGTGAGTGTTGGATTGCTTGAATCCATCCTCAAACTCGACATTCTTCTTGCTTGCGCCCCCACAAACGACTCCATGAGAGCCTTAAGATTAGACTTGAGAGGCGGGAGTGGTGGAGGTGCAACGCCATAACCACTAAGGTTTGCTTGATATTGGTTGCCAAAGGTCCTCGGTCCATTGAATCCGGGAGGTGGCAATTGAGATGCACCATAAGGACCTCCCGAGTTCAAAGGATAACCCCCACTTGAGGCCACCCCTAAATTGCCCATAAGAGTAGTTATAACCCCCTCCACCTTGATGGTTGGGATTATAACTCCCTTGGTTGTATTGGCCTGATTGCCAAAACCTTGAGATTGACCATAGGGCGCTTGGCTTTGATAGCCTTGTGCTCTATAGCCACCTCGATTTTGGCTATCATACC
Organism: Spinacia oleracea; assembly: GCF_020520425.1. Lineage (NCBI taxonomy): Eukaryota > Viridiplantae > Streptophyta > Magnoliopsida > Caryophyllales > Amaranthaceae > Spinacia > Spinacia oleracea. The sequence goes on from NW_026614331.1 coordinate 402,972, forward strand.
CACTTCCTTGGCCATAGCCTTGGTGGGGACCATACATGGAGGGCCCTCTAGGTTGCCTAGCAAAATAAGGATTGTTAAGGTTATCATTCCTAGACTCTCATTTACGGCATTAGCATACTCTACATCAAAATCGCCTTCATACGAAGGGCCATAATCCACAAATGACAAGTTATGAACTAAGGGGCATTGCATCGAGGAAATGACTATAGTCTTGACAATTTCTCAAAAGTAGGTGCCCGGAGGCATTAGCCATAAGAACTAACCTTGCCCTTCCCCTTAGAAGAAGAAGTGGCCGAGGGAGGAGGAATTGTAGACGTGATGGCGGTTGGCTTGAAGCTCTCCCCGCGAATGGTGTGTTTTCAAGCTTCTCCAAGCGCGAGGTAAGCTTCTCTATCATCCGTGCTTGCTCTATGGCGTACAACCGAACCCTTACCATCTTCACTCTACCTTTCCCATCATAATCTCTTGTGCCTACATGCCAAGATTGGTAGTTTTGAACTACATCCTCAATGATTTCCTCTATTTGATCCTCAGTTTTATTCATAATGGGCCCCTCCCGCGCACCGCACCAAGACTTGTCTTCGAACTTGGACTCAACCCCAAGTAAAATGTTTGAAGCAACAACCATTTAGGGATCCCATGGTGAGGGCATTCCCTTTGGTACTCCTTGAACGATCCCAAGCTTCGAAGAGTGACTCATCTCGCTTTTGCTCAAAGGATTGAATCTTGTGGCGACACTCCGCCGTCTTCCCATGCGAATAGAACTGGTTTAAGAATGCACTTGTCACATCGGTCCAAGTGCGAAGTGGTTGGGCTTGACCTCCTTGTCAAGCCAATCACTTGCTTGCCCAAGTAGAGAGAACCGAAACAATGTCAACCTCACATAATCCGATGTGACACCATTGTGCTTGATTGTGTCACAATAGTGCCGAATTGTTTGAGATGTTCGTGAGGTGATTCATTACTCTTCCCACAAAAGGGGTGGCTTTGGACCAAATTGATCAAGGCGGGCTTGATCTCAAAGTTGTTGGCACCCGTTGTTGGGGCTTGAATACCACATGTAGCTTCGAATGCCCCCGGTATTCCCAAGTTCTTGACTGGGAGCGCCATGTTCTCAAAAACTTGCTCACTCTCTGTTGTTCCTCACCAACACTCAACGATGCGAATCTGTTATGGCTTGATGAGCTAGACCGTACACGCTTAGTCTCCTAAGTGTCCTCTCAATTCAAGGTCAAGAGGGATGGAGGGTCCTTTGACGAGCACGTCCCCTAACAAGCATACAAACTCAAGAAAAACCGTGAGCAATGCCAAGGAAAAAGAAAGCTAAGCGAAATTGTAATGTTTTTGTATTTTCTAATGATGAACTAGTCTCAACTTAAACTCAAAACAACAACCGTTCCCCTGGCAACAGGCGCCATTTTGATAGGGCGTTTTTTCCGTCGTGAAAGATCAACGCCACAATCAAACAAAATTTATAAACCACTAGACCAACCAACTATATGAGTTATAGTGGCAAGTAAAGGGATCGTCCCAAAGAAACGATGGTTCTTGAGTTTAAATGTCAAGCTAATTCGAACAAGAGGTTTGATTTCAATTATCACTGCTAAACTAAGAATTAAACTAGATTGAATCAAGGAAGCTAAACGTTAGGGAGTTGGGGATAGTCTAGGGAAATCGGGGGAAATGAACTACCATATAGTAATTATGAATGATGCAATGAAATAGCACATAGGGGAATGAAAACTAATAACGTACTCGCCACCTCTCGGATAGAGCCGCGAAGCAACCTAGCCTATGGAAAGCTTTCGCATAGCCCTAAGCTAGATTAGCAAGCATATAATAGGTGCTATAATTCACTTGCATGAATTAGGCTCACAATGTCTTGCCAAACCTAAATCATACATTCCAATCTAACTCAATCAACTAGCATTTGCAACTACTACTCAATTGATCATGGAAAATCCTAGCACTAAATCAATTTAATCACATCAATCATTAATCAATTAAATCATCAAATTCCCCTAATTAGGCCCCTAGATTCTCCCCTTTCCCTAACCTAAATCTACTCACTAGCCATTCTAGAAATCAAGAAATCCATTAATTCTACACTAGCAAGCATGAAATTGAAGGATTAGGAAGAGAGAATCAAAGACTAGAACAATCAATTGAACAATCAACAAGAGAATTAAAGATCAAAGTAACTAAAGTAAAATCAAGAAGAATTCAAGAATTGAAGGAATTATAGAACAATCAACAATCAAAACAAAAGCAAGAATTAAGAAATTGAATTGAATTGCACAAAATTAGAAGAAGAGTTTAGAGAATTACAAATTGATGCTTCAATGGAGGAGAGTTTCTCTATCTAGAAAATGCTGAAAAACTAACTTTGAGAATCTAAAATTATCAACTAAAATTCTACCCTTAACAAAATAATCGAAAAATCTATTTATAAGTTTCCCCAAATAGAACCAAAATTCGAATAAGAGCAGCCCGCGCAACCATTCGGTCGCACAGACCTTTTGTGCGACCGAACGTAAATGAATCATTCGAGCAAATACTGAGTCCTGTGCAAGCGAAGGCAGCGAAGAACATTTCCTTCGTCATGTGCGACCGAACGAAGAACCCTGTTCGGTCGAATGGGGTTTCTTTGGCTCATAATTTCTCTGCAGCACGATTCGCTCGAACGAAAAGCCTTGTGTGGTCGCACAACTCTTGTGCGGTCGAGTTGATGACCTTGTGCGGTCGCATCCCAAATTAGGGACATCCTGATTCCAAAAATCAATCCTGTGCGACCGAACAACAGAGCACGTTCGGTCGCACAAAACCTGTGCTGTCGAATAGAAGGCTCTGCGATCGCATCCCAAATTAGAGACCTTCTGATTCCAAAAATCAATCCTGTGGGACCTGGATATTCCTTGTACTCATTTGCACTCCTTTGTTCGGGCGCACAAACCATCACTCGATCGCACAAGCCCTGTTTTGGCTTGATTCTACTTGTTTTCCATCACTTTTCATCATAATCACCTATAAAGCACAAGATGGAACGAAACTTATAAAATTCACACAAAAGCTATTAAAAACTATAAAAAAGTATAAAAACTAACATAAATCCTAAGCTAAGAGCGACATAAATGTCGCTCATCACCTACAAAATCCAAATATAAAGGTTTCGAAAAACCGCCCTCGTAGAGGAAATGCACTACGGGAAAAGTACGAAAAAACTCCCTAGAATTCTGGCGACTCCACTGGGGAAATGCACTCACAGTGGCTCGTTGCCCATTCTGCTCAAGTTTTCAAGTGGGAGTCAGTTTGTTTTTTGAATTTTGAAGGACGCTCCCAAACCTTGAGAACGAATGTCGAAAAACGAGCTTTTCAAATACAATATTCAAATGCGATTTTCAATTTTCAATTTCTAGGCATTTCATGCATTTTCAAAAACCATATTTGTGCAAAACGAATTTCTACCTTGCCCAATACGTATGTGATCTACATTTGGGCTAGCCCCGGGGCAACGAAATTGTGATTCTCCATACGGTTCCCGACCAAAGTGTGTGACCATTTCCGCGCCTACCGAAACTTGGCATTTGCTTGACATTCCCGATGTCAAGTAGGGAGGTCGTCTGCCGACACACACGTCCCTTAGGTGGATGTGCAAGTTGTCGCTGGATCTGCCTCTTAGTCGAGTACCTTTTGACACCCAAATCCGACCACTTGCATCATACAAAATTTAGACCGACCTTAGGTTGAGAACTTTGCATGTCGCATTCATATTCATGTTAGTGTGACAACATGCTATTTGTGCATTGTGTGGGCGTCTTTGCACGTGTGAATGGCTAACCTCGAGTTCTAGCTTTGCCAAATCCATTAGCCTCCAACTAGGAAACCAAAGCCCTAGGAGCATCATTCAACCTCATGCATCTAAAAATCGCCGATTTAAGGTCTTTTAGGAGTGCCACTCCATTTGATTCAAAACCCTTAAACACGCCTCACGCACAATGCCAAGTTCAAATACAATCCAACGGCGTCATAATGCCGGATTTTCTAGTCCAAATTTCAAATTCCATCCAACGGCGTCATAATGCCGGATTTCTTAGTCCAAATTTCGAGTTCCAAATTCAAAATTCCATCCAACGACGTCATAATGCAGGTTTTTCTAGTCCAAATTTCGAGCTCCAAACTCAAAATTCAACACAACGGTGTCATAATGCCGGATTTCTAGGTCAAGCATTCAATTTCCTAGTTCAAAATTTAATTTCAAGCATTCAAATCTTCAATTCCATCTTTCAAACCTCAAATTCAAGTTGCCAACTTCAATCTCAAAACCTCAAGTACAAATGTCCAAACTCATACCGTCGTATTGCCGACTTTTCCATTCCATATTCCAAATCTCAAGTTCAAAATTCTAATTCAATCTTTCACATTTTTAGTCCTATACTCAAAAGCTTCAAATTCCAAATCCATGATGGTGTAATGCCGGGATTTTTCTCATTCAATTTAAATTCAAACTTCCATGACCAAACACTTAAAAATCCAAGTCCACGGCGACATGATGCCGGACTTTCAAAATTCCAAATCCAATGTCTCAAATCCATGGCGGCGTAATGCCGGGACCTTCAAAATTCAAAACCTCATACTCTATACAAAATGCGTCTTTCCCATTCAGGTTCAAACTCCGAGACAAATTCAAATTTCAAATTCATCTTCAAGCTATAAAAAAAATTCTTGACTTCCATTACTCCAAATACGAATCAAAATACTTCCCACGGGTTGAAATCCCCTGAAATAATACAAGTCCAATTTTCAAAGTCCAATGGGTTGAAAATCCACTGAAATAATACAAGTCTAATTTTCAAATTCCAACGGGTTGAAATCCAATGAAATAATACAAGCCTAATTTTCAAATTCCAACGGGTTGAAATCCCCTGAAATAATACAAGTCCAATTTTCAAATTCCATGAGTTGAAAATCCCCCAAAGTAAAAGATCCAATTTCCTTTCTATCCGGTTGAAACTCCCCTAAAATACTCCAAACTCTACTTCGGGTTGAAATTCCCTTGAAATATTCCAAAATCCAATGGGTTGAAATCCCCCTAAAATATTGACGGGTTGAAATTCCCTTGAAATAATACAAATAAAATTCCCTTTCAAATTCAAATGGGTTGAAATTCCCCTAAAATGGTCCAAGTTCCAATAGATCGAAACCTTCCTCCTCAGTATTCTAAGTTCTAGTACAAGGATATAACTTCCCAAAAGAATGAAGCTCCTCTCAAATATTTCCAACGGGTTGCAAATCCCGAATACAAGTACAAAATCCAAAATTCCGAATCTTTGGAGTGGCACTTAGAGTCAAGTCTAGGTCTCATTTATTGCATGCATATCATATCATGTGTCAGGAAGTTCAAGTTCTAAAATCATGTCATATGTCCTAACTAGGAGTCCAAAGATCTTGTGGGTTCGCCGAAGAGGAGAAAGGTTGAAGAGAACTCCATCAGCCCTAGCCCTTGTAGCCGTCATCGAGCGAGCAGCCAACTCACCTTCTACAAATCAAGCTTCAAGTCCTTTTCAAGAAACTGTTCAAATGGCTGCCCTTGATCAAATCACCCAGCTTATGGTCGTTGTCGCCAGCCTCAGCACCAACCTGGAGAACATAAGCAACCTACTAGGTATTATGGAACAGGCCGCACCCACCGATAACCTAACCAAAAGGATCGAGAGTCTGGTTAATAAGGTCACCAATCAAGAGAACTACTTCGACACCTCAATGGAGGAAAACCTCAAGGGGAGGAAAACTTGCCAGACAAATTCTCTGCCAACGATATTCCGAAATTCAAGTCAACTGATAATCCCAAGTATCACCTCAAGAACTTCAAAGCTACAATGACTATCAAGGGGGTCGAACTGGAGCTATACCCTGTGGTATTCCCTATGTCCCTAGAACCTGTCTGTAAGAAGTGGTATTACTCACTCAAAGAGCATCAAACCAGTACATAGAAAGCAGTTGCTCGAGCATTCATGGAGCAGTATCAGCCAACATCCACTTCAAACTACTCTGTAAGAACTAGAGGTTCTCAGGCAAGGGCCTCAAGAAGGTTTGACTAATTATCTCAACCGATGGAGAGAGATGGCTTCCCAAATGGTGACTCGACCCTCCGAGAAAGAATTGGTCAAGATCTTTATTGCTGGACTCCTTCCGAAGTACAATACTCATATGAATACCTAGGCCTGGAATGTTTCAAGAGAACCTATGACATCGGAGTCGATATAGAGGACGATCTGATGAAAGCACCATTAGCACCAACTCCACAAGATGAAAAGTGGAAGGGTAAGAAAGCTGAAGTAACACACAAGGTCCACGAGGTCAACGCCTTAGAAGCTCCTCAAGGTCCAAAGCCAAGTAACTTCAAGAACAGCGGCAATCAACGCAACTTCCAGAACAGGTCTCAAAGGGTCTTTACCAACTCGGTATGACCTATTGCGACGCCTTTGATCGGTTGGCCGAGAGCAAGTCATAACTCCGATCGGTCCTATACTGGACCCTCCGATCGACAAAAGGTCCAAAAGCTGGGACCCTGCAGCCTATTGCAAGTACCATCAGGGGAACGGGCATGACATTGAAAGCTTCTTCAAGCTCAAGCATCTAATCCAAAATATGGTCGACAACAAGACATTGCCCTACCACCAGGAGCCAAGCAGTCTTCCTCGTTGCAAGCTATATCTTGTGGAGGTGAAGATGAAGGAGAGGATTTTTCCATGTAATTTAATCTCTACAATATACAAGCCAGGCTACGAATTGATGGTTCCAAGCTTCTGCCATCTCATTCCAAGTGTTCAAAACTGGGTGATCCTTAACCTAGGGTAACCACCGACATTCAAGAAACATTTGTCCCCTTGCCACCCTAAAGGCATGGGCTTCTCCGATTATGATCTCATGCTAACTACCGGTAGACCATCAAGATCCAGGGCGTTACATACAAGATCCTGGGGGTCCTCGATTCGATCTTTTCTTTTGAGACCTACTATAACAGTGCTGAATCCTAGTCATCGATGTGCCTACCAACTTCGACCTGCTATTTGGAGAACCTTGGTTCGAGGAGCTATTGGACGGCCCTGCCTGCCTCACTCTCAAAGGTTCAAGCTTCCATGATGCTTCAATTAAGCAAAAACCGGCCTTGCGCAAGAAAGAGATGAATGCATCCAAGGGTACTATCACAGATAGAGAATCTCTGTTCGTACAATCAAGCCTGAGCTGCCTGAAGGCAAAATGGTGAGAATGTTCCTCTTAGGGCTCAATACCTCGTGCAAAGGCTGCTTCGCTGCATTTGCCTACAGCATGTGGGACCAAGTCTGGCATCAAGTCCTACAGATCTGTGCATGTAGCACCACCTATGACGATGATAATGATGGCGTGGCCGTTTGGGAATACCCCGAGAACTATCTCTATGATTAGTGTCTTTTGTTCAAGTCCAGATTCTGTCTTTCAATTTTAGAGTCTAGTGATGAGTCTAAGAGTCTAGGACTAGAGTCTTGCATCAATCAAGAGCCTTAAAGGCCGATCTTCAAGTCAAAGATGTCGATGTAATGATTGCCAATTTAAATAATACTTCAATTTCCTCCTACTCTTCAAGTCCAATTTTAAAACACACCTCTAATCCAAACAACTTTGCTTCACAAGAAACTGACCTTGAAATACTAAAAGATATTGAAAATCATGAAATAGGAAGCCCATAATTGAGGAACAAAAAAGTTAACCTTTCTAACAACAGTGGTCCAAAACTAGTTTAGATTGGTCTAACTCTATCTCAAGCAGAGCGGGATGGTCTTATCAAGCTACTTTCAAAGTACATAGACGACTTTGCATGGTCCTATCATGATATGCCAGGGGTTGATCCAAGCATCGGTCAGCATACAATTCCCCTCATTCCAGGTTCAAAGCCAATCAAGCAGAAACTTCGTCGCATGAAACCAGATGTTTCCCTCAAAATTCAAGAAGAAGTCTCTGAGCAGCTAGAGCCGAGTTTTATTCGAGAAGCCAAATATCCGAATGGATTGCAATGTTCGTTCCAGTTCCAAAGAAGGACGGCAAAGTACGAATATGTTTGGATTACAGAGATCTTAATAGGGCCAACCCTAAAGACGGTTTTTCCATTGCCTCACATCGACATCTTGGTCGACAACACCGTAAATCATGCCTTACTCTCTTTTATGGACGGGTATGCAGGCTACAATCAGATTCCCATGGCAGAGGAGGATATGGAGAAGACAACCTTCATCACTCAGTGGGGTACATATTGCTATACAGTTATGCCGTTCGGACTGAAGAACGCAGGGGCTACATATCAAAGAACAGCCCATCCATCATGAGCGATATGATTCATAGGGAGATCGAGGTATATTGTCGACGACATGATCGTCAAATCCAAAAGCGACATGAGCATACCTCGGTACTCCAAAAATTCTTCGACAGGCTCAGGAAATACAATATAGGGCTCAATCCTCAAAATGCGCATTCGGGTAACGTCAGGCAAGTTACTTGGATATTCATCAACTCTCGGGGCATCGAGGCTGATCCTTAAAAATCAAGGCCATCCTAGAGATGAAGCCGCCAACGAATGAAAAGGAATTCGGGTT